>NW_026706408.1:0-164019 GCF_029867415.1 Vicia villosa
GAGACTTTTGGGTGGTAAAGGTGCCAAGCGAGCGGATCTGATTGAAAACACACCATAATAACAATTAAATTATCTATTGCTCCTCTCTCTTTATTGCTTCACCTACTATTTCCTTGCAATATTGTTTAACATCATTATGCTGTTGAAGCCCCCTCCTTGCAAAATCAACCGCATTTTGGCTACGAAAAACATCCCATTCCATCGCTTCCGATTATCAGAAACTCATCGTCTTTCGTCAATGTCATCAGTTTAAGTTCTGGCTCAGCACTCAATGGACCAGCTCTTCCACTATTCTTTCATTCCTTCAAGTTGCTAGTTTCATGCATAAGGGATTGTGATCTTTGGACATTTCTATAGCCCCTCCAGCCCGGGACAAAACAACACGGCAGTCTCCGGCATTAGCCACGGGTAAAGACCTTCCAAATATAATTGCAGTCAATGAAGTTGTACCAGAAGAAAGGGAAGATTCAGCAGAGCATGTTTTCGCAAACTCTGAATCAGTCTCCAGAAACGATTCACAACAGGCAAAAGCTAATGTTGATGACGACTGGATCACTTCATATAGAGAAGCAGCCCAACAGCAGGTTGCCACCAGGAGATATAACACGGGACTCACAGGAGCCAACACTAATAGAAATCCATCACAATGTTGCAACTGCCAATGCAAGAGAACAAAGATTTGGATCAGTTGGGTGATTGGCTGCTTCTACTATAAAGTGAATTACAAAGTGAATTAGCTTTAGATCTTTCTGTTGTTATCATTTGCATTTTCCCTTCAACAATACCAAAAGAATAACAAAGAGAAATAGCTTTAGATCTTTCTGTTGTTATCATTTAACTTTACAATAGAAAAGCACCACCTGTTGATGACACCCCAAGAGTTGCTGGGATTAAAACATCATAGTCTTATAGCATTATCGAGTTTGTATCAAATGAACCAGCACCATTAAATCCCTTTACTCCCCTGGTCTCTTTGGTATGCTTGAATAGGCTTGGAATGTCTATAGCTTTGCTGTTCTTTATGGCTCCAGTTATGTCACTCACTGCAACAATTTTTCCACCTTTCTCATCAATCAATTGTGCAGCCCTAGAACCAACATTTCCAAAACCCTGTAAAAAGTACACGATTTCGATCAAAGTGCTAAATCCAAAATCGAAATAGTTCTGAAAAAAAGGCGTAACCAGAGAGTCTTACACAATTGATCGGTGCATTGCAGTTATTGTAAACTTGCCGAGTTCGATTCCTAACGATATAAAATAATAGGCATATAAAATACCTAAATAACGAATCGCTGTCCATATATACTTTTCCCATATTCATTCAATAACGCCTCTGTTGCAAAGAGAACTCCTCTTCCCGTAGATGTATCTCCACCTAAAGATCCACCAAAATCCTATTTTGAAAAAGAAAGTAAAATTAGAAAATTGAATGGTTTATTAACCATGGTTTTCTCTAAGCTCAGTTGCCATGGAAATGAAGCTAGAATCACAAACAAACAACTACTTACTATCAGTTTTCCAATCACAACTGCAGGCGAGTATTTGTGAAATTTGGAATATTCAGCAAGTATCCATGCCATGGTCTGCATACATACCATACAATAAGATAATTTGAATTCCAAAAGTTCACATTAAAGTTTCAGAAATTTCTAAGTTTGTGCAGTACTAACCTGTGGTCTTGTTCCCATATCAGGTGCAAGCCCATCCATGTGAGTTCCAATTAGATCAAGTAGAATCATAAGTCTGAACATAAGATCATTCAAAGTAACTTGGAAATTTGAGATGGTATATGTGTTGTTAACCGTTAAAACAGAATCATAAGTCTGTTTAAGCACACTTGGTACTCTGCAGTGAATATCAGTACCCTGAAATAAATCCAAATCAACATCAGTTCAAAAAGATTATTCAAGTCCTGCAAATTCGCACAAGATCTTGCCATAGTGAAGCTCAGAGTCGGATGTCTTTGTTGCGTAAAGAGATGGAAAAGAGATTGATGTATTGTTGTGGAGAGAGATAGAGGTATTTGTTGGTGAGACAATTGGTAGGATTGTGTGTAGGATAAAAAGCAAAACAGTAGCGTGTGAAATGCTTCATGTTTGCAGCCGAATAGTAGCTTTTTGGCAGAAAATATTAGGGTTTCAAGAACAAATTGGGGATATGCATCGGTTTGGATTATCGTGTAGAGGAGAAAAGAGGTTTGGAAAAAATAAAAGTGATCTGACAAAAAGTAAATAGTTAATAAACTGTACAAATTTGGCCACCGAAAATTATTACTTTACAAATAAGAAAAAGACATTTTTTGTCCCAAAATTATTACATTAGACTAAGATATTTAAAGGGTATTTATGAGAAATCCAGAACAGTAAATTTTCTTATATTATAGATATCAGACCCTGTCTGTTATATATAGCTACAATTGTAGAGTGAATTAGAAAAGCAATATAAACAATCTCAATATTTAAGTTCAATATTTGTTTACTGTGACAGCAATCCAAGTCCAATTTAAAGATGGAATTTGAAATTTTGGTTCCTTTGTTGCTTATCCCTGCAACTCTAATTTGGTTCATATTTTCAAGCAAAGCTAAATCATCAACATCTTCAAAAACACCCTCCTCCTCCACCACCACCACCCCAATTTCTAAAGCTTATCCTATCGTAGGTTCTACTGTTTCTTTTGCAGCCAACTTCCACCGGCGCGTGCAATGGACCTCCGACATTCTCCAAGCTATCCCTTCCTCAACCTTCGTATTCCATCGCGCCTTTGGTGCCCGCGTGGTCTTCACAGCAAACCCCGCGGCGGTGGAACACATTCTCAAAACCAACTTTCCTAACTACAACAAAGGTCTCCAATTTCACCGAAGTCTCTTTGAATTCCTTGGCGATGGAATCTTCAATACCGACGGTGAAACCTGGAAGATTTAACGACAAATCTCCAGCCACGAATTCAACACTAAATCTCTCCGCAAATTCATTGAAACCGTTGTTGATGTTGAACTTGCTGATCGTCTTCTCCCTATTCTCTCCCAAGCTCACAACAACAAAACAGTCCTCTCTGATTTTCAAGATATCCTACAACGTTTTTCGCACTACAAGAAATCTTTGAAATAGCCAGGGGAATTAGCCGGGGTAAATCTTCACGCAAATAAATGACTTTGCTTGGGGTAAAGCCCCTCGCAAACCACAATTTCAAAAAAAAAAAAACAGCATTTGTATACCTAGGGGATACCCGTCGCAAATAGAAGAAGAGGGAAATTTTGATTTTCAAAATCTGCATTGCGAGGGGATACCCCAAGCAAAATAAAGTGGCGCCAAAAAGAAAATTTGGTGGACAGCTAATGCAGCATTTAGCGAGGGGCATCCCCAAGGAAATAGTAGTGTTGATTTTAGCGAGGGGAGGCCCCTCGGAAAAAAGACAGTATTGTCTCATCAACTGTGCTAGCAGTCTGCGCGTGCAGTCCCCAAGTTTCAAGGTTGCAATTTGCGAGGGGTCCCCCCACGCCCCATTGGACCGTTTCATTACCGACGGGTCCCCCCTCGCTGATATCTGAATTAGATCCGTTGCACATTAATTGGACCGTTTAACATTATTATTATTTATCTTTCTTCTTCCTTTTAACAACACAATTCCATTCCTCAACTTTTCAATCTCATCCCTCTCAATTTCTCTCAAAACTCCATTCCTCTCAACTTCTCAACAACACTTAAGGTAAAAATTCTCCTCAACTTACTCTCAACAATAGTATACATTCTTTTTGATTTCATATATAATCTAATTTTCGTTTTTTTTTTTTACAACAATTGAATCTTAGAAGGCAGAATCTTGGAATAAAGCTCTGATATTTTGAAGGAAATTTTCAAAGTCTACACCAAAGTTGTCTTCAAATAAGGTACATATAAAATTTATGAACTTTTTTATATGTGTTTATGATAGAAGTGTATATATATAGTGTGTATGTTGTTATATATAAATTTTCTGTGTGTTTGTTATATATAGATTACACTTTAGATTTTTTTTTGTATGTGTTTAGAATTTTTTTTTTTTTTTTTTCGAAATTAAATTCTATAGTTGCTGATTTTTGAAATTAATAGTTTAAATATAGTATCAATATAAATAATATAATTTATGTTTAGTATTAAAAATAAGATTTTGTTTGGTATATTTTTATGTGTGTTAGTAAATATTATAATCTTTATTTAGAAAATTATTTAAATATTAAATAAAAAATACGAATTTTAAATATTATACCAATATTATTTAAAAAATATTAGCTTTTTTATTTTGTATTAATGAAAACAGTCTAATTTTTATTTAAGTTTAAAAACAGTATGTATACTTAATAATATTATAACAGTACTATGTATAGTTTAAAAATATTAAGTATATTATAGTTTAAAATCAGTATATAATAGTTTATAATCATTATATAATAGATTATAGTCAGTATATTTAAAATAAGTATATAATATTAAAATCAGTATATTAAAATCAGTATGTATAGTTTAAAAGGAAGAAGTATTTAAAAAAAGAGTATATAAATTTTGTATAGTTAATATTATTATATAAAAATACAGTATATAAATTTTGTACTTTTGAAATTAATAGTATATATAAACAAGTAATATCAAGTAAATATATTTTAAAAACAAATATTTTTTAGGACTAAAAACAAGTATATAGTTTATGTTTAGAAAAAGATAAATATTGAAGATAGTTTTATTGTATATAATAAAAAATAGTATCTAAAAACAATATATTTATTAGAACGGTATATAAATAAATAGTATATATGTGTTCATATCTAACAAATTTGTGTGCTTTTGTATATATATATATATATATATATATATATATATATATATATATATATATATATATATATATATATATATATATATATATATATATATATATATTTTTAAAAGCAAGTATGTATGTTTAGGATTAAAAACAAGTAAATATATTTTAAAAACAAATTTTTTTTAAGACTAAAAACAAGTATATAGTTTATATGATCACATGTATATATTTTTTTAGGACTAAAAACAAGTAAATATATTTTAAAAACAAATATTTTTTAGGACTAAAAAATATTTAAAGACAATATATTTATTAAAACGCTATATAAATAAATAGTTTATATATATGTTCATATCTCACAAATTTGTGTGCTTTTGTTTATATATATTTTTTAAAAGCAAGTATGTATGTTTAGGACTAAAAATAAGTAAATATATTTTAAAAACAAATATTTTTTTAGGACTAAAAACAAGTACATAGTTTTTATATGATTCACATGTATATATATTTTTAGGACTAAAAACAAGTAAATATATTTTAAAAACAAATATTTTTTTAGGACTAAAACCACGTAAATATATTTTACATAATATGTTTAGAAAAAGACAAATATTGAATATAATTAAACATGATTCACATGTGCAGTATGGAACATTACCAATTTTATCGTAGTTGGATGTACGATAGAATGTTTCCTGGACGACGTGGGCTTAAACCACTTTTTATGGAAGGAGTTGCCGCGTTTCTCTCGTATGCGTTTGCTCAAGAATGTTGTCGCAGGGAAGGAGGGGTAAGGTGTCCGTGTTTAAAGTGTGGTTGCAGAAATATTATCAGTGACCCTAGTGAAGTGAAGCGTCACTTGGAGAGAGTGGGTTTTAGGCCAAATTATTGGGTTTGGACATCTAATGGGGAAACAATGCAGGAGATGAATAGAGAGGCTTCTAGCAGTCAAACTCATATAGAACCAGATATAAATAGAGTTGATCCAGGGAGTAGTTCATCACATATGCAGTGCCAGGAGCAATTTAATCTTGTCGAGGAGATGTTCACTGACGCATTAGGGGTGAATGTGGTGTATGATGAACCACAAGACTTAGATGGAGAAGAGCTCCCGAATGAGAAAGCTCAAAGGTTTTATCAGCTGTTGAAAGAAATAAATATACCATTGTTTGAGGGGTCTTCTGACTCTAAGCTATCAATGTGTGTGAGACTTTTGGCTGCGAAATCAAATTGGAATGTTCCTGATCAGTGTTTAGAATTCTTTGCGAGATTGATGTTGGACGCGACTCCTGTGAAAGAAAACATGCCTACAAGTTATTATGATGCAAAGAGGGTGGTGTCGAAGTTGGGATTAGAAGTTAAAAAGATTGATTGTTGCATTAGAGGTTGCATGTTGTTTTATGACAACGAATTTGGTACAAATGATGGGGAATTGGAGGAATGTAAGTTTTGCGAGAGTCCGAGGTATTTAGTTAGCAGTAAAGGAGTTGACCAAAGACAAAATCGCATTGCAGTGAAATCTATGTTCTATCTACCAATAATACCTAGGTTGCAAAGAATGTTTGCATCAATGCACAGTGCAAGCCAAATGGCATGGCACCATACAAACAGAATTAGTTCAGGCATGATGCGACATCCATCTGATGGCGAGGCATGGAAACACTTTGATAGAGTTCATCCTGAATTTGCACTTGAACCTAGGAATGTCCGACTTGGATTATGCTCAGATGGTTTCACTCCTTATAATTTTTCAGGAAATGCATATTCTTGTTGGCCAGTTATTGTTACCCCGTACAATCTCCCTCCTGAGATGTGCATGACGAAACCTTACATGTTTTTGACATGCATCATTCCGGGACCGTCGAGTCCAAAGGCGGGAATCGATGTTTATTTGCAACCTTTAATTGATGATCTCAAGAGGCTGTGGGTGGGAGCGTGGACTTATGATGTGTCTCGTAAACAAAATTTTAATATGCGAGCGGCTTTGATGTGGACAATTAATGACTTTCCTGCATATGGCATGTTGTCTGGATGGGGTACACATGGTAAAATGGGATGTCCGCATTGCATGAATCACACAAAAGCGTTTACTTTGGACTTTGGTGGGAAAAGTTCGTGGTTTGACTGTCATCGTAGGTTCTTACCTACCAACCATGAATTTAGAAGGAATAAAGATGCTTTTAGAAAAGGAATAAAAGTAAAAGATCTACCTCCCCCTCGATTGTCATCGACTCAAGTATGGAATAATGTTTGTGACCTACCAAAATTTACAGACTATGGTGAAGCACGTAGAATTAAAGGATATGGGGTTGACCATAATTGGACAAAAAGAAGTATCTTTTAGGACCTCCCATATTGGAAGGATAATTTGTTGCGTCATAATCTTGATGTTATGCATATTGAGAAGAACTTTTTTGATAATGTGCTTAACACGGTGATGGATAATGAGAAGACAAAAGACAATGAGAAGGCTAGGAAAGACATGGAACTTTATTGTAATCGAAAAGAATTGGAGTTGAAACCTCGACCAAATGGAAAATTATTAAAACCCAAGGCTTGTTACACTCTTACTCCCCAAGAAGCAAAAGCTGTATGTCGGTGGTTAAATGAATTGAGGATGCCTGATGGTTATTCTTCTAACCTGGCAAGATGTGCTGACGCCAACACTGGTAAATTGCATGGAATGAAAAGTCACGATTGTCATATTTTCATGGAACGATTACTTCCAATTGCATTCAGTTCACTGCCCAAGAATGTGCTTAATCCACTTACTGAGATCAGTCAATTTTTTAAAGACATTTGTGCTTCAACTTTAAGAGTAGACGACATCATTAAATTGGACCGAAATATTCCTGTCATTCTTTGCAAGTTGGAGCAAATATTCCCGCCAGGTTTCTTTGATTCTATGGAGCATCTCCCTGTGCATCTTGCTTATGAAGCTTTTCTAGGTGGACCTGTTCAATATAGATGGATGTATCCATTTGAACGATTCATGGGTGATTCAAAGCGATCAGTTAAAAATAAGGCACGAGTTGAGGGATCAATTTGTGCACATTATATACATCGCGAAACATCACATTTTTGCTCTCATTATTTCAATCACATGATGTTGTCTCCAAGAATCATAAGGAATGAAGTTCACTTTAGTGAAAGAAGTCAATTTACCTTATCAGTTTTCGGTCGTCCAGGCCGTCCCGCAGGGAAGAAGAGTGAGCATTGGCTTTCACAAAAAGAAATGCAGTCTGCTCATGTTCATGTGCTGATTAACTGCGTTGAAGTTAAACCATATCTTGAGTAAGTATATTTTAAATTAAGTGTATATGTTTAATTGGTTAAGATTTACCTTCTCTAACCTTTTTTTCTTTTCGAAATAGGGCATTTGGTACCTACTATTATCAAAGCACAGGCGAACAACCATCGACTGGTTACACACATGCCTATTTTCCAACATGGTTTAAGCAACAATTATCATGTATTGTTACACTAAGTCCTGACTTAATACATTTGCGAAATTTGTCTGAAGGCCCTAGTCAACGTGTAAATGAATGGCACACATATTTTGTAAACGGTTACAAATTTCACACTGAGGAATGGAGTGTAGGGAAGAAAACCGTAAACAGTGGTGTAGTCGTAAAAGGAGTTACAGAGGGTGGTGAGGACGACTTCTATGGGGTTATCACACATATTTACGAGTTGGTTTATAATTATATGGACTCGGAAAATAAAGTTGTCTTATTTTATTGTGATTGGTATGATCCATCTTCTAGAGGAACAAAAATTGATAAAAAGTATAACATTGTTGAGATTCGAAGAGATAGAAAGTACAAAGAGTATGACCCTTTCATTATGGCACATAATGTTAGGCAAGTTTATTATGTACCTTATCCTTCAATTACCCCACGGAAACGAGAATGGTGTGTTGTAATCAAATCCAACCCAATGGGTCACATTGAGACTGATGAGTTAATGGAAGATGTTGCATACCAACATGATGAGATTTCACCTGTTAATGAGGTAATTGAAACCGAGGAGATTGTAAGTTTGTGTGATACTGCAGTTGATGGTCAACAAGTTGACGCAAGTATCTTGTTGTCAACAAATCCTATGGAAGAAGAGCATGAAGAGCTGGGAGAGTCTGAAGACAATAATATCAGATGCGATGAAGACAACGAAGATTATGATGATGAATAAATTGAATATGTAATATTATCTTGAGTATTTCACATATTATCTTGTGTAATAGTATCTTGTGTAATATTAACTTTTAAATAGTATCTTGTGTAATATTAACTTTTAAATATTATCCCGATACAGGATCGTAAGTCTTTGTGTTTTTATATTATATTTTAAATATGAGTTTTATTTAATCAATACTAACTCAAGATTTTTGTTGTTTAGAATTGTTCCCTCACATCAGGCAGTATCGATCATAACAAATATTATTAAAGAGAAGTACACACAATTCTGGCCGTCTTATGGAGCTGTACATGAAGATGATAAGGGAAAATGGTTTCAGGCATTTAAGGTATAATTTACTTATTCATTTTGACATTTCCTTTTTAATTTTTGTGATATTCATGATTCTACTTTATTTAATATTTTTAAATTCATATAACAATGTAGGAGTATTGTATTTGGGATGTTAGAGATGAGGCCGCGATTAAAGAAAACTTTCACTCAAAATGTGCTGCTCGATTTTCTGATACTATGAGGAATGTTAGACTGAAATGGGAAGCAAAAGGGACACGTCCACGTTGGATAGGAGAAGATATATTCCCAAAGCTTATTGATCATTGGAATTCTGATAAGTTTAAGGAAATATCGGAGCAGGCAAAGAAAAATAGAGCATCTGAAGTTGGTGGCTGCAACTACGCAGCAGGAAGTATTAGTGTGGCTGAAGTTGCGCGAAGAATGGTATATAAATTTATTAATTTTTTATTAAATCTATTATTTAAATGTTGCATTATGTATGATTAATTTTTTTTACTTATTTAGCGTGAAGAATTAGGCAGAACTCCACTTCTTAATGAGCTTCACATGGAGACTCATCTCAAGAGAAATGGAGAGTTTATTGACGAGCGCGCAAAAATCACACAAGTAAGTTATTTTTATATCAAAGATATTTTATTTATAATTTTTATATGTACATAGTTTATTTGAATCATGATAACATTTAATTTTTTTATAGGAGAATTTTGATAAAGAACTTGCCCTAAAGTTGTCAGAGCATCCTGAAATACCTGAACCACCACCGGGGTATCCTGTTGACCCTAGTATTGGTTTTCAAACTTGGTATAAGGTTTCAGGTGGAAAGAAGAAAAATGGGAGAGTGTATTGTGCTGGAGGGTATTCCAAAAATATCAAGCGGCGTAGTAGAGATTTCAAAATGAGATATGCTGATGGAGAAGGATCATCCACTCCACCTATATTAACCGCCGAAATGCTTGAAACTGTGAGAAACTTGGCAAATACTGAGGCAGCACAACAAGTAGCAGCAAGAAATTTGGAAATTGAAGAGATGAAGAGAAAACAATTAGAGATGCAGGAGGAAATGCAAAGAAGAGAAAGAGAATTACGGGAAGAAATGAGGAGAGAATTTCAGGAAGAATTGAGGAGGCAGACACAAGAGTATCAAGAAGCAATGCGAATTGCAAATGAGCGGTCACAAAGGTTTGATCAATTTTTTGCTTCACAGAATATGGGTGGTGGTGGATTTGGAGGAACTAGTGGATATGGAGGAGCTGATGAAGAAGAGGAGGAACAAGATGGGGGGAATAATTAAACTTTCATATTTATGTTTATTTTAATTTGTATGGAACAATTTGTGTTAACTATTTTAAACTTATTTTTAAATATTATTGTAATTTTGTATGGAATTTAATTTTTAATATATTTGTTTAAATATTAATTATTATATGTATTATAATAATTTTATTTTAATTTGAATTATTATATATATTTTTTAATAAATTATATTATAATTATATATATATATATATTTTAATTGTTATTTACGGTTTTGAAAATTTAATTTTTTTTTAAACATAGAACAGTTTGCGAGGGGCTTATCCCCAAGCAAAAAAAAAATATATTACAATTTGCGAGGGGCTTAACCCCAAGCAAAATTTCTGACGCAGTCTGCCCCATTGCAGACGGCTAGCTGGTGCCTATTTCTGTAGGGTGCAGTGCAGAATTTTGAATTGTCATTTAGCGAGGGGTAAAGCACCTGGCAAATTAACGTGGTGGAAAGCCCCTCGGTAATGGATTTGCGACCCCCTGTTTTGCTAGGGGAGTTGTCCCCTCGCAAATTGTGCATTTGTGAGGGGTTTTTGCCTTTAGTGAGGGGTTTAACCCCTGGCAAAATGCAGTATTTCTTGTAGTGTTCATTCGATAACATCTGCATAATCGCATTTGGATATGATCCAGAGTATCTCCTCCCTTCTCTTCCCGAAATCCCGTTTGCAAAAGCCTTTGACGACAGCTCGAAAATCAGCAGCGAGAGGTTAAGCGCAGCGGTTCCATTACTATTATTAAGAGTATAGTGGGTGTATTATCATCTATTTTTGTACATACTGTGGGTATACAGATTCTTTGTATTTCTAGGTATGTATACAATTAGTTAGTGAGTTGTTAGAGTCTTTGTTAGGTGTACAGGGTATTTAAAGCCATCCTGTTGCATTTGTAAAGTAACATTATTCATTTTTCTTAATTCAATATGAAGAATACACTTTATTTTTCGTCTTGTCCTCAGATTCTCAAGATGGTATCAGAGCTCACATGAGTTCTGGTTCATCGCTTCCGATCAAACCCTAACTTCCTCTTTCTTCTTCGTTCAGAACTTCGATTGATTTCTGCGAATCTATTCCACTGTTTGCTTCGTTTTCGTTTTCGAAGACTTTTTCCGATTTGCTTCGGTTTGATTTCTGAATCGCGATGACGACTACATTTTCCGATTTCGCCACCAACAATGGCAATCCTTACTATCTTCATCCCAGTGAAACACCTTCGCTTACTCTCGTTTCACCTGTTCTTGAAGGAACAAAGAACTTTCAGCCTTGGATCCGTTCGATGCGCATCAGTTTGATTTCGAAGAACAAGATTTCGTTCGTTGATGGAACTTTTGGCGTTCCTGTGAAGACGGATCCACTTTTCAACCAGTGGACGCGATGTAACAGTATGGTGTTGTCCTGGATTCAACGTTCTGTTTCACCAAATGTTCTGAAATCCATAGCTTACTTTGACAAGGCTTTCGATGCTTGGAAAGATCTTCATGATCGCTTTGATCAAGGAGATATATTCCGTATTGCAGATCTTCAAGAAGACATTTGTTGTTTCTCTCAAGGTAATCTCGGTGTCTCTGAATATTATACTGAATTGAAATCAATGTGGGATGAATTGGAAAATTTTAGGCCTCTAGTTGCTTGTAGCTGTGCAATTCCTTGTACTTGTGATGCGACTAGGTTTACCAAGGTTTATAGAGATCAGGATTACACTATTTGGTTTCTTAAAGGATTGAATGAGCAATACTCTCATGTGAAGTCTAATATAATGATGATGGAACCACTTCCTATTGTTTCTAAGGCTTTCTCTATGGTTATACAACAAGAAAGGCAATTTGATGCTCCTGTTGCTACTGATCTGGATACTAATAAGAATAATTTTGTGAATAATGTTCAAGCCAATGCTGTTAATGGTAATGGTTCTCAATTTCAAAACCGTAGAGGTGGTTTTAGTGGAAGATTTCGTGGTGGTAGAGGTGGTAGATCACAGGGAGGAAATAGGCTTTGTACCAATTGTGGTAAGACAAATCATACAGTTGAACACTGCTATTTTATTCATGGATTTCCCCCTGGTTATCAGTCAAAGAATAATTCCAACAACAACTCTGCAAGTGCTGCAAATGTGACTGCAAAAACAGGAAGCAGTCATACTGAGGAGGAAAAGGCAGCCACTACTGATTCAAGGACTGGTAACATTTCTCTTTCTAGTGAGCAATATCAAGGACTACTCGAGTTGCTTCAAGCATCAAAGCTGCAAGCAAGTTCTGGATCTCACTCTGCCAACACAGCTCTTGTTCCTTATTATCCTGCAAACTCTGCAGCAGTATTCAATGCTGATGCCTCTGGTAATGTCTATACCTATAACAGTGAATTAGATATGTGGATTGTAGATACAGGAGCCACTGACCATATCACCCACAATTTAAGTATTTTACAAAATTGTTTTTCCATCAAACCAATCCACATTAGTTTACCTAATAATACCACTGCTGTAGCTATTTTAGCTGGCAGTGTATATTTTTCAAATGGTTTATGCTTGCATAATGTTTTGTATGTTCCTCACTTCCATGCAAACTTAATGTCTGGTCCACAACTTGCTCAGTCAAGCAAGTGTTCTGTTTTTTTTTACTCTTCTGCTTTGTCCATTATGCAGGCAAATACAAGGAAGATTATTGGTATAGCTAGTCTCATTCGTGGTCTCTACATAATAAGTCTACCTATAGCTAAGTGTAATTCTGTTCTTAGTGACATTTCCCTCTCACATGACAATCATTGTATCACCCTTAGTAAGTCCACCATTAAAAATACTATACACAATTCCACTTCTCACACAAATACTACTTCTGTAACACCTCATACACTTGCACCATGTAATGAAACTTCAACATTTAATGAAATTGATATTGCTGTTTGTACTGAATCTGATTTATGGCATAAAAGATTAGGTCATATACCTCTTAATAGACATAGTTGCATGTCTAAACAGTTCCCTTTTGTGAAGTTTCACAACAATAAACATCCTTGTGATATTTGTCATTATGCTAAACAAAAAAGACTAGCTTTCTCTCACAGTTTAACCAAAACTACCAAACCTTTTGAGCTATTGCATGCCGATATTTGGGGGCCTTATTCTCAACCTTCTACCCAAGGCCATAAGTATTTTCTTACCCTTGTAGATGATTTTTCTAGATTTACTGGGGTTATTCTAATGAGAACAAAAGCTGAAACCCGTTCTCATCTCACCAAATTCATTACTTATCTTGAAAACCAATTTCAAACTACACTCAAATGTCTAAGAAGTGACAATGGACCAGAATTTTTGATGAATGATTTTTTCTCTTCCAAAGGTATCATACACCATAAATCTTGTGTTGAGACACCTCAACAAAATGGCATTGTCGAACGTAAACACCAACATATCCTTAATGTCGCTCGAGCTTTGTCATTTCAAGCCAATTTACCTCTTAACCTCTGGAATTTTGCCATCCAACATTCTGTCCATTTAATAAACAGAATACCAACCCCTCTTTTGAAAGATCAAACCCCATACCAAGTTCTTTTCCAACAACCTCCCACCCTTCTTCATCTCAAAGTCTTTGGTTGCCTTGCTTTTGCATCTACATTACATTCCCATAGAACCAAATTTGAGCACCGTGCTAGGAAAACTGTGTTTCTAGGTTATACTGATGGTGTGAAGGGTTTCCTTCTTTATGATCTTAAATCTCATCAATTACTTACCTCTAGAAATGTCATTTTTTATGAAGCTCAATTTCCTTTTAAAGTTCAGAATATTGATAAAGTTTCCATTGATCCTTCTCCTCTTCCTACTTCTGCCCTTGAACCATCAACCATTGACACAATTTCCCCACCTATATTACCTAATCATACTGATACTTCTCTTCCTAGCTCACGTGTTACACCAGTTTCTTTATCTTCTCCTGTTCCAACCAACTCACCTTCTCCTACTCAAATAAACTCACCTTCTCCCTCACCAGACCTATCTCCTGTTGTCCCACCTTTAAGGAAGTCAACATGAACAAAATTCCCACCTAGATATTTGGATGACTTCCATTGTAATTTGACTAGCTCTATTGATAATCTTTCAGGTATTCCTTCTTCTCTTTATCCTTTATCTTCTGTTTTGTCTTATAATCATTTTTCTCCTAGTTATCAAAATTTTTGCTCTTCTATTACTGTTAATTCTGAACCTTCAACTTATCACCAAGCCTCTAAACAAGAGTGTTGGCAGAGAGCTATGCAGGATGAGCTGCATGCTCTTGATCTGAATCATACTTGGTCTGTTGTTGACTTGCCCACTGGTAAGACAACCATTGGTTGTAAATGGGTATACAAAATCAAGTACAAAGCTGATGGTACAATTGACAGGTACAAGGCACGCCTTGTTGCCAAAGGATACACTCAGCTGGAGGGTGTGGATTATTTTGAGACTTTTAGTCCTGTGGCTAAGCTCACTACCGTAAGGGTTTTACTAGCTCTTGCTGCTGTTCATGGTTGGTTTTTGGAACAGTTGGATGTGAACAATGCGTTCCTCCATGGTGATCTTAATGAGGAGGTTTATATGTCTCTCCCCCAAGGATTTTCTGCTCCTAACACTTCTTTTTCAAGTCCTGTTTCCAGGTTACACAAGTCCTTGTATGGACTCAAACAAGCAAGCAGACAGTGGAACCACAAACTTACTACCACTCTGATTTCTATTGGATATATCCAATCTCAAGCTGATCACTCACTTTTCACCAAAACTACTGACAATCTCATTACCATTTTACTGGTTTATGTGGATGATGTAGTTCTTGCAGGAAATTCTATGGAAGAAATTCACTTTGTCAAGCAACTGTTGCATTCTAAGTTTAAAATTAAAGATCTAGGTCCTCTTCAATTCTTTCTGGGATTAGAAATAGCTCGTTCTACGAAGGGGATTGTCTTGAACCAGAGAAAATACACCTTGGATCTGTTGCAGGACAGTGGTGTCTTAGCCGCCAAACCTGTCACCACACCTTGTGATCCTGCAGTAAAATTTTCTGCTACTGACTCTTCTCCCTTTGCAGATGAATCTCGTTATAGAAGACTTATTGGGCGCCTTCTTTATCTCACTACAACACGCCCAGACATTTCATATGCAGTACAACAGCTTAGTCAATATGTTTCCAAGCCACTGCAAGTTCATTTTCAAGCTGCCACTCGCATTCTCAAGTATTTGAAGTCTGCCCCTGCTCAAGGTCTATTCTTCGCAGCAGATACTACTCTACAACTCACTGGTTTCGCTGATTCTGACTGGGCATGTTGTCCAGAAACTCGCAAATCCATCACCGGTTACTGTGTTTTTCTTGGATCTTCTCTTGTCTCATGGAAGTCCAAGAAGCAACAGACTGTGTCACGCTCTTCTTCGGAGGCAGAGTATCGTGCTCTTGCCAACCTTACTTGTGAGATTCAATGGCTTCACTATCTTCTTGCTGATCTTCATTTTCCTCCCAGCAAGCCTGCTGTTGTTTACTGTGATAACCGGTCTGCCATTCACCTTGCTCATAACCCTACTTTCCATGAGCGTACAAAGCACATTGAGATCGATTGTCATGTTGTTCGAGAGAAGATTCAACAAGGAATTATACATCTGCTCCCTGTTCCCTCGGCTTCTCAATTGGCCGATGTTTTCACAAAGCCACTTCATGGTCCATCTTTCACTCCTTTTCTCTCCAAGTTGGGTTTATGTAATTTACATAGTCCAACTTGAGGGGGGATATTAAGAGTATAGTGGGTGTATTATCATCTATTTTTGTACATACTGTGGGTATACAGATTCTTTGTATTTCTAGGTGTGTATACAATTAGTTATTGAGTTGTTAGAGTCTTTGTTAGGTGTACAGGGTATTTAAAGCCATCCTGTTGCATTTGTAAAGTAACATTATTCATTTTTCTTAATTCAATATGAAGAATACACTTTATTTTTCGTCTTGTTCTCAGATTCTCAAGAACTATGGAAAGTGAAGAAAATGCTGAACATCGGATCAGAGCGACGACTGAAAGAAGCAGTTGCTGAAGTAAGAGGACTCGCCACTAAAATCGTTAGGGATAAGAAAAAAGATCTTAAAGAAAGAGCGACGTTGGAATCATTGGATCTTTTATCGCGTTTTTTAAGTTCTGGTCATTCAGATGAATCATTTGTTATTGATATCGTAATAAGCTTTATTCTTGCTGGTAGAGATTCAACTTCAGCGGCACTCACATGGTTCTTTTGGTTACTCTCTAACCATAGTCATGTTGAGAATGAGATTCTCAAAGAGATTACTGGACAATCGGAGACTGTGGGTTACGATGAGGTGAAGGATATGGTTTACACTCATGCGGCGCTATGCGAGAGTATGAGGCTATATCCTCCGGTTCCGGTGGATTCTAAAGAAGCAGCATTCGACGATGTTTTGCCGGATGGAACTGTGATAAAGAAAGGGTGGAGAGTGATATATCATGTATATGTTATGGGAAGGTCTGGGAAAATATGGGGACCTGATTGGGCTGAGTTTCGACCGGAGAGGTGGTTAAGTCGGGATGAGGATGGGAAGTGGAGTTTTGGTGGGATGGATCCTTTTAGTTATCCAGTATTTCAAGCTGGGCCAAGGGTGTGTTTAGGGAAAGAAATGGCGTTCTTGCAAATGAAGAGAGTGGTTGCCGGAGTTCTGAGAGAGTTTAGGTTGGTTCCGGCTATGGCCGAAGGGGTTGATCCGGTGTTTGATGTGAACCTTACCTCGATAATGAAAGGTGGCTTTCCGATACGGGTTGAGAAGTGTAGCCACGCTAGTGAATGAAAATAATAGTAGCTTTGTGATTGTAACAAAAAATAATAAGGTGGTAGACTGGTAGTGTACAACCACTTTGTAGTTTTAGTTTTTTTTTTTTTTTTTCATAAGATGTTCCTTTAAATGATCTTTGTATGATTGTTACTGTTTTCTTTAATTTTATACAAATGAACACTATTATTTTATGATAACTAGGAGTGGGAATAAGGCAGGAACTCAGGCTACAATTTAGTCTACACAACTTAGGTCAGATTTTTTTTTTTAAATAGAAAATGCTTTAAGTTCTTTTATAAACCTATTTATTTAAAAGATTAAGCCTTAGCTCACAAAAAATTGTCCATAAAGACTATTAGACCTACCTATTTAAATAAATAAGAATAAATTTATTATTATTATTATATTTTATTTGTACTTTAAAATAAAATATAAAATAAAATTTTAATTATCTTGAAGAACTAGCGAAGATAAGTTAAAAAAAAAACTTGTGAACAATGTCATTAGTTGTTTTCATAAGTTCTCTTAAATAAATAGTATCGTGAAATTTGTGTTAATAGGTAAACTTGAATAAGTAAATACAAACAACCATTTATTTTCATTGATATTTTAATTTGTTAGTCTATTTAAACATTAGTTGAATTGCTTATTTATAATTTTTCAAATAAAATAAGTTTTTATGTAGTCTAATAGGTCAAACAGACTTTCGAAAAGGTCAGACTCAAGCCTAATAATAAGCCTATGATAGGTCTCAGGTCAGACTTAAATTTTAAAATTTTTAGTAGGTCAGGTTTGAGCTTTGTAAACTCTATCTCGGTTCAGCCTATTTCCACTCCTAATAATGAGTTGGACGGTAAAACATATGTTCGTCAAAATTGTATAGATAATGAAAGTTTCCGGTGAAAACTCTTAACTTTTTTATTTATGGTGTGTTTGGTTGAGAGGTGAAGTTTTTTTTTTTAACCATTGAGAGGTGAAGTTGAAAAGAGGGAAAGATGTAAAAAAGGGTGTGAAAAAAAAGAGAAAAGGAATAGAAATAGAATAAATTTGATGTATTGTTTAATATAAAAGTAAAGAAAAAGGAAATATAAGAGAAAAAAGTGTCAAATTATATAAAAAGACATAAATATTTTTTTGTTGAATTAAATTAATTAATTTTTAAATGATAATTTGTGATAAATAACTATTTAATTTAATTTTTAATTATTTAATATTAATTTAATATTTCTTAATTAAGATTTTATCAATTTTATTATAAAGAAATGTTTGTTAGCTAATATAATGGATTTTGTAAATAATTTTAAAACAATTTTAAATTGTTTGTAATTCATGTGAAATGAATAATATTATTCCATTAACATTTTAAAAAGAACACGTTGAATTCATAATTAAGAAAACAATTATTATAAGATGAAACAATAACAAATACAAAAGTCAACAAATAAACATATATTGGCAAAGGACTTTAATGTTATTGTTCTTACAAGGGGGTGACAAGATTGGAGGTTGATCAAGGTATTGTTTGATTTTGTCAAATGTCTTTTGATGTTCTTGTTTTCATTCGAAACCTCCTTGTTCAGATGCAGAAGGGGAGAGAATACCTGAGTTCATCCACTTAAATTTGAAATAAATCTTCTTAAGAAATTTATTTTTCCAAGTAAGGACTGCAACTCTTTCTTTGTTGAATGCGCTTTTGTATCCATTATGTCATTGGCACAAGTATAAAGACTCTTTGGTAGCATTTGGATGAGGCCAAATTTTCGAGATACCAGATTAGGTTGATAACCTCTAAACCCGTAGCACTTGCCAGTCGATTCTATTCTATGATATAGAAGGGTCGGAGTCTAAAATGCTGCCCAGATAGCATTCAGATGAGCGTGTGTTGTCGGTGTCTTTCCTGGAAAAACAACCCTGAACCAGTTGGGGCCAAAACAACTGTTAGAAATTGGGGCCATATACGAAAGGAAAACCTTACAGTCTAGGAAAAGTTTGACGAACTTCATGAAGTTCGTTTTGTTAGATTCACATTGGGGAGTCTGCAGAGTGAGTTTGATGCCTTCGACACTTTGATCATGCATGACTTCCATGATAGCTGGTGATATAGTGAAACCTATGTGTGACTCAAATGTGGCATTTATCTAGTGCTGTAATAACCAGTAAGGTCCTGACAAAGATAGCTGTTTTGGAGTCAAATGAAGGTGTTTTATCCTTAATGAGGCTAAACCTAGTGCATGATAGAGATAGGTTAGTAGAAGTTTGCCTAAAGAAATCTTTTGACCTTCGTGTATCTGAATGGACATAGGTATATAGGCTTTTGCTACCTGAAGGGACCCATGGCAAAACAGGAAGTATGATAGCCAAAAAGTTAAAAAGGTTACATGTTCTTCGTCAGAGACTTTAGCATTGTCTGTGACATGATGTTCCATAATATATTAGGTGATGGTGGCATTGTTGAAATTGAATTACATTTTTGTCAGGAGTGTGGCGTCGAAGGTTTCTCCTAAAGGCGAAATCCCTGTAATAGCTGCTACTTCAAAGAGCGTAGGTGTCATCATTCCACAAGGGAAATGGAAGGTGTTAGTCGAACCTTCCCAGAAGAAAAGGGAGGCGAGCAGCATGCAGGAATTGGCCCTATGGCCATTTCTTGAAAGTTGAATAGCATCAATGATGCCTAATTCTTCCCACCTTTGTTGTTTCTTCGCCTAAACCTTGTTAATCCAAGCTAAATAGTCATTGTTTCCATGTGGTGGAGTCGAACGGAATACTCTTATCGTCGGATCCATGAACTTTAGGTCAAGTTGACGGTTTTTCTCAAACGCAACAAGCATAGTGGAAGAAAAAGAAGGAAAGAACGAGTTTACCTTGCTAGGGTGTGATCGGTGGTCAGGATACGGTCCCGTGAAAGCCAAGAGTTTATTAGAAGCTTGGTAAGGAATCAACATTTGGTTCTTTGAAATAGTAACTTTCATTTCATCAGATGGAGGTTGGGGAGCGAAGACCAGTCCTTTTTCTTCATCTTCGTGCGATATGATTGCAGCTAAGGGATTAGTACCAGTGTCGTAAGTAGTGGAAGTGGCCATTGTTGAAGCTTGAAGAAGGTGGAAAAGAAAATTTTCAAGAGAGATTGATAAAATGCCAGGTGGTAAAAGTGTTAACAAAATGGTAATAAGCTCTTTTTTAGGGGGTGTTTGACCAGTGGAATACTTCATTAACTAAGGGAGTAAAAAGAAACATCTTTTCATTTACTTTGAAAACAGAGTTTTGGGGGTGATGGCAGTTATGAGCCCACTACCTAGGGTTTAGGTGATGATGATTGTTATCTTGGAAGTCGTAGCGTAATCATGGCATTAACGCCAGTTTTGGAAAGTTGAAAGTATAAAGAAGTCAAAACGCTAATCTTCTCCTACAAAGTTTCAGTCGAAAATTGGCCTTTTGAGGGGGCAATTTGTTACCCTTGAATTTCGACTTATTGTTTACAGCGTGATTTGGAAGCATGTCAATCCAAAATAGGAAGTTTTAGGGGTTTTTGTCGAAGAGCGTTCGACTTTAGTAAAGAACATGGTCGATAGCGATAGATTTCACTAGTATTATACTTGGAAGAAAAGACTTGGAAATATTCATGTGTTTTCTAGGCAGAGGTTGGTCGAAGTCGAACTTAAGGAGATAAGATCGGACGGTTTTCCAATGAGACGCGTGGAAGACTGAGGTATGAAAGCTGCATGGTTGGGACGCGTGGTGGCAGAAGCTTAGTCGACCGTTAGGGAAATTATTATTTTAGATGTCTATATAAGTAGTATTGTTTGTAGTTTTTGGAGGTCCGCATTCCTATATTACTAAAGAAAACTCTCAATCTCGGTGCTGAAATGAGAACCAAGCGTTACTTTCTGAAAATGTACGTTTGCGTACCATTTTATATTCATGCAATAAATTTCCTTTATTTCACAAATTCATGTTGCCTTTTATGTCTTTCTTTCATGTCATTTACTTGAATTCTGTGCATTGTTTGTAAAGGGCATTCTTTGTTGGTGAGTAAATATCACCTGCAGGATTGCATGGTCCTGTATTGGCTAGATTCCTATCAAAATTCCTTCTGTCCACATGATTAATCTCCGCCATATAAAAACTTTGATTCGCTTCTATATTTTCAACTATTCCATCTTCCCTCCAAATCGCAATCCTTTGGTGAAGTGAAGATGGGACTACCCCATGCCACAAATCCGTTCACGGCCTAACAATAAGTTATAATTTAGCTCTCGCAGCAATTACCATAAACATGGTGGGTATAGTGATCAAACCCATTGTCAAATCCACTTGGATGACTCCCAGAGTTTGGCCCAATTGCCTTCATAATTCGAAAGCACCATGTTGTGAGGCTTGATGTCTTTGTCAAACATCATGATCATCCTTATCATGAATTGTGGCATCAGGTTCACTGATGCCCCTCCATCTACTAGGATCTTATTGATCCCAACATTTTGTAATTTTCCTCTTAAAATAGGGGTTTCAGGTGATTTTTCATCCTTTGATCTGGGCGTTCGAAGAACGCATTCCGCTCTTCGACTGCACCATTATTCATTATGTAATAACACACATGCCTATGTTTGGCCATCTCGATCTCATCATTTTCTTCATCTTCCTCTACCTTTCTTACTTGGTTGTATTCATAGGGTAATACTGAAACAACATTATAATTTAAGTTGAGGGAAGATTCTCCGCCTGACTCAAAATTTTCACTCAGCACGTCTTCATCCTCCATTAGATTCTCCAATCTCTTCTCATTGATTTTTCATTGTCTTGGTGAAAAGAATTTCCTTCCCAGTGGTAACCTCTCCTCAGTTTTCTTTGGGTTGACATGGTTCTTCCCATTTGAAGGGGTTAACATTTTACAAAGACAAGGTGGACCTTGCTTTAACTCATCCAGGTCCACTTCGCCTTCTTTTAAGGCTAAATGGGTTATTACATATGTCTTGTTCACCCTCATCGGCCTCGACATATGCAACCCTCTCCTTTTTATTACTTCAGTTCGCTCTAGCCTTTTCAGCCTTCAAGCGCTCTACTTGTCAAACTCTGTCCGCCAATTAGGCCATATCTCTATGATAATTGGGATCTAATTTCTTTCTTATAGACAAATATAACCCTCTTACAGCCATATCAACCAATTCATGTCCAGGAACTTGTGTGAAGAACCTTTCCTTTAATAGGTGAAACCTGTTGAGATACTCATCTACGGGTTCACTAAACTTACGTTTCACATTGGCCAATTTTCTCAGACTTATCTTTGACTGGCCTATATATAATTGTTCATGGAATAACATTTCCAAATGAGGCCAATCTTGGATGGAATTGGTTAAGAGGGTGGTAAACCAAGTGAACGCATTCTTAGTTAGTGAACTAGGGAAATATTTTATCCTTATATTTTCGTTATTCGCTATGTCTCCCGCCTCGGTAAGATACATGGCTATGTGTTCGACGGTTGATTCACTGGTGTCACTAAAGACTTTCGTGAATTTTGGGACTTTCTAGTCCCTAGGTAATTCAGTTTGCAAGATGTACTCTAATGTGAGGGAAGTATAATTTGGCCTTTGAAGGCTAACATTTACCCTATTTCGTGCCATTATCCTTTCGATCATGGCCTCCAAGTTATTTTCTCCTAACATCTCGTTTTGTCGAACGCGTTGGATAACCTCATCAGGATTCTGGTTTTTTGATCAACTAACATAACCTTTTGTGGTTCTTTTTACCTAGGCATATCATGTTGATTTCTGGGTGGTTTGACCCTTATTCCCTGATTTTGTTTGCCAATATTTTATGGGACTGGCTGGGCTTGGTTAATTGTTAGATCCTCTTCAAACGGTACACCCTGTTTTTCTCTCATCCAATCACGACGAGGTGGTCGAATTTGTTCCCTGGGAGCCCCAATGAAATATGCAATTTGCCCCATTTGCGCTGCCATTTGTTGGTTCGCTTGGGCATTTTGTAAGTTCGTCTGGGTTGTATTATTGATTAAAGGGTTGAAGATAGTACTCATTTGTTGAGCGACTACCCCTACCATCTTGTGATTACTCTCATATATTTGCTACCTCAAAATCGTCGAGGAATTTGTGGTTAGTGTAGGCAATTGGGTAGAGAATCCTATTGGTCAGATATTTTGACCCAAATTATTAACACCAGAACCTGATCCTTGTAATTGTGAGAATGAGGATGTTAACAGATTCGTCTATGTGGATGTACTACTATGTAAATCTGCCATAAAAGACGTTGGCATGTCATATGGGGGATCTCGCATTGGGATGGAAAATCCTAGTGTATATGGCCTGGATACATTGAATCTTGGGGGTCTTAGGGTCATGGGTTGATCTTGAGTCATTGCAGAGGAGACATTTGGTCCACTCTGAGCATTCGAGGGTATGGCCATCGAACCTGTCGTCGAAGGAATGGTCGTTGTACCTTAACTAGATGGTATGGCTTCGGTCATACTTGCAGCGACCATGGCTTCTACTATCGGAGGACGAATTTGTTTTACATTGTTATTGGGTAGGTTTGCCATCTTTCTATTGTATTCCCTTTTGGTAGTGGTTCGTTGGTGTTGGATAATTTTCCACTCCTTAGTCTCATGCAACAATGTTAATCAGAATGATACTAAAATAAAAGAAAAATATAAACAAATTTGTGACTCAAAAAATAGACACTGATCACTGGGCGTGCCAATTTGTTTATCCTGAAATTTGGTAAACAAGCGCTAGTCTTCCCAAAAAAACTATGTTCTGGTTACTTGCAGGATCGACTAGATTGATCCTAGGACATGTGTTTTATTTTGATGTTTTGATGTCTTTCTGATACACATTCTTTCGATTGTTATGACTAGTTTACAAGTAAAGGGAATGTTTAAAATGAAATAAAGGCAGGAAATTAAAAGACTTTGAATCGAAGGTAACGAAATCTAAAAGACTTTGGTAAAGATAAAAACTGGTAATTTAAATAAATTGTGGTGAATCATATGTGCATTCTCAGAAACTCGTTTCTAGATATAAGTTGGTACTTTGAGTATTATTGAGTGTTTGTACAGAATTGAACACACTAAATCCTAACGCTAAGATTCTAATTTATATTAGTTCAACCATAACGGCCTTTTCCTATCGGAATGCCACGTTCATTGCTTGCATGCTTCTCGATTTCTAAGGCTTCCATGCGTCCTTTCGAGATAACATCGACCATTTGAATTTGAATCTTTTTCCTTTTGAGGTGCCAAACCAACCAATTTGACAGTCGAATCAGTCTCTTTCGAAAGCCTTCAAGAATATTCTAAATTTCATCTGCCTTTCGAGAGTAACTCCCTTCACTAAAGCTTCTAGCAATAAAAACATTTCATAAGCTTAATATTTGAACAACCTTCATAAGCTAGTCTTGAACTTCTCTTCGAAATACCTCTTCTTTTCAACAATTTTTATTTCACCTTAATACTTTCTCATTCGTCGAAATTCCCAGCTAACACGTCCTTATTAAATCAAATAAAACATACAGTACGATATTATAAAACAAATCATACAAAACATTATAGCTTAAGAGAAATCAAATAAAACATACAGTACGATATTATAAAACAAATCATACAAAACATAATAGCTTAAGAGAAATCAAATTCACAAAAATCCTTATTTTAAAATTATCTTTATGTATGAATATGCATGCTCTTATAACTACATGATCGAGATATAATCAACCCGCCACTAAGACACCACACATAATTCATCACATATCAATCGGGAAAATAACCTGCCACTAAGGCAATCCGCCACTAAGGCAACCCGCCACAACGACAAACAATGCATATGCCACGAAATGATGATGCAAATGCAAATCAGACCACTTAAGAAATCATATAATCATATAGTATCACACCATCCAACACGTCATCTTAAAATTTATTTCACATAATCACCCATCTCCAAGTATAATCGATTCACATCACAACCACACATAATAATAACAATCACACACCAAATAAATATTCATCAACATCACATAATCATACTCAAATACACCATATATCAAACTATTATTCACAATTTGAACAAGGAATTACAATTTATGGAATAACACTATACTTCAATTCTCTCTTCTCTTTAGAACAATTATGCATTATATCATTTTATTCTATAATAACTAACTACTAGTTTCGTTATAATCAGTATGGGGAAGCGCCCTTACCTTAGATGTTTTTGTTCACAATTGCATTCCAGGATCACCCCGAGTAAGATCATATCTTTATCATGCTTCCATATACAGATTTGAGTTCACATGTAGAACTTTTACTCTCTTGACTCCTCATCCTCCAATTGTTTCGTTTTCGATCATTTATGAATAAATATTTAAAAATACGATATTAAAATACACTAAAAATACCAATTTCAAAATTTGGTAAAATAAAATTATTCAAAAACAAAATTCAAACTTGATTAAAATATCACTTACGTTCACCCCATCATTTTGACGTTGGTTTCGTGTAAATCAAAGTTACGGTCATGCCCGACTCAAGGGGTAGGCCACCTAGGCTCTCCTGCCTTGGGCCTGTAATTCTTTTCCATTAGTATTAGATTTTTGTATACTAGTTTTTATTTTGTTTTTAGTCATAAGAGATGTTCATGTTGTTGTCAAGTTGCACGACTTTAAAAATATGAAGGCGTAAATATACTTTTGGTCCCCCTATTTTCAAGTTTTTTAAGTTTTAGTCCTCATATTTTAAAACCCAGATTTTTTGTCCTAAACTTTAGCTCACTTGAGATTTATTTGGTCCCCCTCCATTTTTGTATATGTGGCGCCCTTAAAATGACATGGCACTATGCCACGTCAATTTTATGTCATTTTTAATTAAAAATAATTGTTTTTATTTTATAAATTATTACTCTTTTTAAATTCTATTTTAATATAAATTATAAATATTTTTATTTATTTTATAAATTAATTAGTGGCATTAATGACTAAGATAATTTATTATCTAATAATTTTTCACTTAATAAATTAATTTATTAATTAATTAGTTTATATTAATTAATTTTTAAATGTGGCTTTTTTTAAGCCTAATTTATTACAACTTATCTACGACTCACATGTGAACATAATTGTTTGAATATCCTATATAAACTCTAATTGAAAATCAAACAAAAGCTATGTGGGACTCATGTTACTCTATGCACAACTTATTTTCAAGTAAAAGCATGGTGAGTGGAGTTTGAATACCAGCATAAGCATGTTAGTCATCTTGCAATAGTTTTTTTTTTTTTTTGGCTTTATACCACCGGTTTAGTCCGGTTCGGGGGCGAGTTCTGGCATCAAGTGGTTCCATCCCCCTCCCGATCGCAGTTGCGAGTGGTTCTCCCTACCAAGTCCAGCGCCAATCACCACTGGACCAACTATCAGAACAAGGATCAAAATGTATTTAAGCCAAATATAAATTTGTTATGGAGAGAGATTGAAAATAATAAATAGAGAACTATAAATGATACACATATATTTTTATCGTTAAAATTTATTATTATTTACAAAAAAAATTAACATGGACACAACAAACACTATAAATTCAATATATCTTATTTTTTATATAGTATAAATTTACTTTTGATTGTAAAAATGTTTAGGTTTTTTGGTTTTATCATTTATGTAAAAAACTAACATTATTATTATTATTATTATTATTATTATTATTATTATTATTATTATTATTATTATTATTATTATTATTATTATTATTATTATCATTATCATTATTATTATTATTATTAATAAAAATCGAGTAAATTGATTTTATTATCTATAGAGAAAATATCTATAATAATATATAAAGGAAATATTTTGTTTTGGTGTAGCCTATTTTTCTACTACTTTTACACTTATGCAATTGTGTAATTTATATAATAATTTCTATTGAAACTACTACTTTTAACTTTCATATAACTCCTTACTATTGACTTTGACGTGCCGTATTTTTTTATAAAATTAAATTTAAATTCAATCGTATTGGTGGTTGAAATATTTTTTTATGTGTTTCAGAGTTGATTATCATCTTTGGAGATTGGTGTTGTAATAACGTTTTGTAGTCTTTCAAGTATGCCTTGTACTTGAAGCAAGTTTTGTGCGATCGTAATATATCTTTTAACTTCTTCTTCAAAAAAAGTTAAATTTAAATAAAAATTATCATTTATATTTTTATGCGCAATAAAAAGGGTTTTAAGAATCTAAAAATAGAATTAAAATATTTTATTTATTATTTTTTTGAAAAAGAAAAATTTATATTAGATATATTCATACTTCGCTTTAGGTCTCTATATATATTGGGTCGACCCTAGTTACAGTGAGAAAAACACGAACATAACACGACACTAATCAAATTAAGAAAACGATAATTTAAATAAGGTAAAAGAATTTTTTTTTTTTAAATAAATAGAAATATTTAATTTAATAATCAATAGAAATAACATATTGAAATTTGAGACAAATCGAAGAAACTTTTTTGCACCGCTAATTTAACACCAGAACAGAATTTTCATTCCTCTATGCATTTGCCGTTACTGTTGATGATGGCGGAGGAGAAGTTGCTAAATTACACGTACTGTAACATGTTTTTTTTTTGAGAAATAGGTTGATTTTTTTTTTTGTTAGTTATTTAACTCATGACTTGGTCCATTATTTAGTAACTTTATTACACTAAATTATATACACATCTACTTATTTATTTTATTCATTTTTAATTAAAATATTAATATTAAATATTCATATTAAAATTCTATCATGTTTACAAAATTATTAAAATATAAAAAACAAATTGTTGGTAAGGATTTTCAACTACTTTCGAAAATCTAGCCAAAAGATAGATTTAGAAGAGAGTAAGTTTTGAAGACAAAATCTTAAGTCGAACTCTGTTTGGTTGACTAAAAGCTGATAAGGTTTAAATTGTTTATTGGGTCTAAGAAAGACCAAAAGGCCCACACGTGGGTAAAAGCCTATAAGATTTAAATAAAACAACTTGTATCACGCAAGAGATCATTTTTTGCAAGAAAACGATTGAGTGGAGAACGTGAAGTCGTGGGTTGAAGGATACATGGAAGAACGCAGAGTTGATAACCTCTATGAAATAGTTATTTTTATACACTATAAATAAAGAACTTTGTATATAGTTTAAGAGGTTCACAATTTACAAACGCCTACACGCTACACACTAAGAGTACCCAAGCGAAAGAGCAAAATGAGTCAAGCAAAGGCTATGTATGTTTGAACCATCTATCTTTCTGCAAATTTTAATGTTATGTCATGCATTTGAATTCCTGTCGTTCTCTTTCTTTAGTTGGTTTGATTTTCACCAAACATTTTTTACAAAACTATTATTTGTCGATCAAGCGTGTCGAACGCCTCTCTTTATTCTTGTTGGTTTGAGGATTGTGTGTCGGCTATCGTGTGAAGGTCGTGGAAGTGGCTATGATGTTTTAGTAAAAAGGCCGACCCTTGTAATTTTTATTATTGAAATACTCTACCTCTCCTTTGTTTTAGGAAGTAGAAGTTTTTTGTTGTGTTTGTAGCGGTTTAGAGTATCCCTTATACTCTCTTTAATGATATTTATTGCCTATTAAAAAAAATTCTTGTTGGTTTGATTTCGTTAGTGAAAATACCTCTATCAAATCCTGAACGTGTCAGACGTCGTGTCGACGTTATCATAGAATCAAAGGATTTCTCACAAAAAAAACTCTTGAAAACCAAAACACTGTTTTGAGATTCTCCGGTCGATCTTGTAAGTAACCTATAAGAAGAGATTAACGAAGTTTATCAAATTCAAAGGTAAACACAAATATAATATTATCAAGTATTAAATTTATTAAATTTATTAAATCTATAAAATTACCTAAGTACATACATAATTAAGATTAATTTTAATATTATTAATTTATTAAAATAATTATTTCTATAATAAATAATCACAATATAATGATATATAAATGATCAAACCCAATTGTAAATAAATAATAAACTTATTAAAAAATAAATTTATTATATAAAATATATGAATGTTACAACAAACACCTAAATGAATATTAACTAGCCTAACTTACACTAATAAGTAATAACTAACCGTGTTAGTTATAATACTGGTGAACGAAAAATAAGTGTAGAAAGAGGATGAATTTTGAATTTTATTTTTAAATAAGTCATTCAAATAAAATAAAAAAGAAGCTTTTAAAACAAATCAGAGTTTTAATACCTCACAATGTTGGTTCAATTTGAAAACTAATATCTTCTAGAAGAAAGATTTATAAACAGATAATATTTAAGAATTTAAACATAATTTATGATCAAATATACATTTCTAACTTTTTACATATATTTTTGTTTATATTTCACTCTAAACTTAATAAATACTACTAACTAAAGATAATGTTTCCATATTAGTCAATTGGAAATGTTTAGAGAGAGAAGTTCTCCCTTCTCTCTAAACTTAGGGTTTTCTATGTTCCCCTCTTTTGATGGGTGTCACCTCCCCTCTTGTAGGGGTTCCTCCTCTTTCATGGAAGTTATTCACCACCATTATGGTGGTCATCTCCTCTTCAATGGAGGTTTCTCTCCCATTGTAAGTTTTCCCTCCTCTCTTTTCATTCCTTTGAAACCCTCACTCATGTTAGATCCATACATGCTTCTTCCTCCAACCTCCATCAAGCTCCTCCTCCTCTTCACCATCAACCATCAACTGTTTGCAACTCTAAAATCACCTCCACCAACCAATGGCCTAGAGTGGTATCGACATGGAAAACGACCCCCACCGGAGCCGCCACCGCCGGAAGATAAGGAAGCCCGGATTTTATGTGTGTGTTTTCATGTAATAGTTTATTTTATTGTACTTGTTTTGTTGTGTGTTCTATTTTTTCTTGTTTGGTTTGTTTTGTTGGGTGTGTTATTATTAGATTTAGGTTGTTTTAAGTTTGTGCTCAAGGTATTTGATGAAATGCCTCAAAGAAGCTTGGACGGAGGAAATGTGTTTTGGAGTAAGAATCTTACTAGGGATGTGGTAAATCAAACTCCTTTTTTCAGTCAACAATTGTTTCATTCACAAGTGGTGAGATTAATCAATATTGTGAACCCGAATAATCGATTTGAGCGTGATAAAGCTAGTGTCAAAGCTAAAGATATGATCCGTAATTGGATAGATTTAAAGATTGGAGTTCCAAAACTCACATGTCTCTTGTGGAAGAACTTTGCTTGGTTGATTGGATTAAAGTTTTGGTTTGGTACCTTCCTTTTGGTTTCTATTCTCTCAAAGCTTTGTAATGTCCATAGCTTGTTAGTCTTAATTATTAGTGATGTTGTCAATGTGTTGATGGGAAATGCCCTAACACATTTTATTTCTTTATGTTTGTACTCTCTCTTTTTTATCTAATGAATGAAATTGTTTTCTATCAAAAAAAAATAAATAAATACTACTAGTTTCTATAAATGAGTTTCTAGAAGACAGAGAAAAACAATTTCACTTATCTTTGTTATGGAAGTTTAATAATTCACCTTATAGAAATAGTTATAACATAAATAAAATACAGTAATACTCTTAATCGAAAATGATTATCATAGGAGTCACTTTAATGCTGTTCTTTTCCTTAGCAAAGAAAAACATAAACTTCTAGAAAAAACAGAGTTTGATTATGTTAATAACTTAGTGGTTGAATTTCAAAACTAATATCATTCCATTCCTGTAACAGAATATAATCATTAGTTAGTATGAGTTTCTAGAACAAAAATCACTTTTACCTGCATCTCAACAGCAAATATATAGTTATTATTATTACTATTAAAATAAAATTTAATACTACCTTAAATAATTATTATAAATAATGTTTTATGAATTAATTGAACTTAATTTAGTTAGTCTATATATAGCTACTAGGGAATAAGAAAAGCAATATAAACAATCTCAATATTTTCTTCCTGTGATAGCAACCTTGAAGATGGAATTTGAAACTTTGGTTCCTTTGTTACTTTTTTCTGCAACTCTAGTTTGGTTCATATTCTTAGCCAAATTTAGATTATCAAAATTCCCAAAAACTCCCTCATCCACCGCCACCGCCATTCCCAAAGCTTACCCTATTGTTGGTTCCGCGTTTTCTTTTGCAGCCAATTTCCACCGGCGCGTGCAATGGACCTCCGACATTCTCCAAACAATCCCTTCCTCAACCTTCGTATCCCGTCAAGCCTTCGGTTACCGCATGGTTTTCACAGCAAACCCCGCGGTGGTTCAACACATTCTCAAAACCAACTTTCCTTGCTACAACAAAGGTCCCAAATTTCACCAAACTCTATTCGAATTTCTTGGCGATGGAATTTTCAACGCCGACGGTGAAACCTGGAAGATTCAACGACAAATCTCCAGCCATGAATTCAACACTAAATCTCTCCGCAAATTCATTGAAACCGTAGTTGACGTGGAACTTGCCGATCGTCTTCTCCCTATTCTTTCCGAAGCTTACAACAACAAAACAATCCTCTCTAATTTTCAAGATATCCTACAACGTTTTGCATTCGACAACATCTGCATAATCGCATTTGGATATGATCCAGAGTATCTCCTCCCTTCTCTTCCAGAAACCCCGTTTGCAAAAGCCTTTGACGATAGCTCGAGAATCAGTATCGAGAGGGTGAATGTCTTGACTCCATTGATATGGAAAGTGAAGAGAATCCTAAACATCGGCTCGGAACGACGGCTGAAAGAAGCCGTCGCTGAAGTAAGAGGACTCGCCACTAAAATTGTTAGGGATAAGAAAAAAGAGCTTAAAGAAAAAGCAACTTTGGAATCATTGGATATTTTATCGCGTTTTTTAAGTTCTGGACATTCTGACGAAGCTTTTGTTACTGATATTGTAATAAGCTTTATTCTTGCTGGTAGAGATACAACTTCTGCAGCACTCACATGGTTCTTTTGGTTACTTTCTAAGCATAGTGACGTTGAGAATGAGATTCTCAAAGAGATTACTGCAAAATCGGAATCAGTTAGTTTCGATGAGGTGAAGGATATGGTTTATACTCACGCGGCGCTGTGCGAGAGTATGAGGTTGTATCCTCCGGTTCCATTGGATCCCAAAGAAGCAGCTTACGACGATGTTTTGCCAGATGGGACTGTAATAAAGAAAGGGTGGAGAGTGATGTATCATGTATATGCTATGGGAAGGTCTGAGAAAATATGGGGACCGGATTGGGCTGAGTTTCGACCAGAGAGGTGGTTGCGTCGGGATGAGGATGGGAAGTTGAGCTTTGTTGGGATGGATCCTTATGCTTATCCGGTTTTTCAGGCTGGGCCAAGGGTGTGTTTAGGGAAGGAAATGGCGTTCTTGCAAATGAAGAGGGTGGTTGCTGGAGTTCTGAGGGAGTTTAGGGTGGTTCCGGCGATGGCCGAAGGGGTTGAGCCGGAGTTTGGTGTGAACCTTACCTCGATAATGAAAGGTGGCTTTCCGATTAGGGTTGAGAAGCGTTGCCATGCAAGTGAATGAAAAGAATAGCGCTGTGATTGTAACCAAAATAAGAGTTTCCCAAAATAATAAGGTGGTGTAGTATTAGGAGTGGTTCTGGCTTTACTCTGATTCTGGTTTGCTGATCTGATCTGCTATTTTGGTGTAGCCTGTGACCATTATGTATTGGCTGTTGCTGTTGTTCTACTCTATTTTTGTTTGTATCTTTAGTTCTGCATAGGATTGTTTCTTTGTTACTGGTGTATTTGTGCTGTTTCTGCAGCATCAGTTTGTACTGGTTAATGGCATCTATTATGCCAATTTCAATGGATCCGTTTTACTTTTGCCTTTCAAAAAAATACTAGTAATTCATGATGAGTTTGGACAGTATACCTAAAATGTTCCTTTTTATGATGTTAAAATTGTAATGATATTGAAGGGGAGGGGGTGATGTCGTGGAAACTCTTACTTTTTCAATTGAGGAACAAAAACCGACATACTCCTCTCTCTAAGTCTAAGAGCACTCCATTATTTGAATGTGAATAATTGAAATGTTTGATGATTTAAAAACGAAGGGTAAAGAGAATGAGTGTGGTAAAGATTAAAGAGGGGTTATATTAGATGATTGCATATCCCACACAAAAATCATGTCTCTACTGTGAATGTCTATTGTTTTTTATTAATTTATTTAAAATCTCAAGTTACTTCATATTTTAAGTATTATGTATGTTTTATATTAGAGAAGTGTTATATTTACAGCTAATTTTTAACACCGAAGACATACACAATAACCATTAAAGCTTTCTTTTAATTTGGCACGTATTTTAATGAATATAAAAATAATAAATAAAACAAAGAAGTATACTATATCGTATTTTACGGTGTAAATGTTAAAAAATATTGTAAGTCTAACATTTCTCTTTATACTATACTAGTAGTTTGGACAAATATTAATCAGAAGAAAAATGATATCTTGACATCAAAAATGGCACTATACCGTATTATTTTGACTTTTTAATGTTTTTCTTTCTAAAACTACTTTAGTTAATAAAATATTAAAATTTGGTTAATACAATTAAAATTTAGTTGATATTTATTCTGACATAAATTTTATATATATATATATATATATATATATATATATATATATATATATATATATATATATATATATATATATATATATATATATAGAGGCGGATCCACCCTTAAGTGAGGGGTTCACTTGCACCCCCTGGAATCTAAATTTTTACACCTACAATGCTACTTTTTCTAAAGCTTGAACCCCCTGAAATTTATACTTTGCACCATGCTTTTAATTTTGCATTGACGTTCCCCTTTATGACAAAGTATGTATCCATTGTTTGTTTTTTATAGACTAGAAAATTTGTTATGTGTGCTATTTTTAGTCCAAACTTTTTTAATTACATTTATTATTATTACTAAAATTAGAATTAGAATTAAAGCTATTATTATTACTAAAATTAAAAATTAAATTAAAACGATTAATGTATTGACTAAAAATAGACTAACATAATAATTGTTGTTCTAACTTCTACACGAGAAATAATATATATTTATATAACTTTAGCTATAAATTATACAGTATAATTTATTTTCTATTTTTTTAATTTAAATAATATTTTATCATTACTTTGATAAATATCAAATAAATTTAATCAAACAAAACAACACATTCTCTATCAATTTGATATGATAAAAATGGTTTAAGTTCATAAAAAATTCCAAAATTATATTTTATTTAATTTTATATATATATATATATATATATATATATATATATATATATATATATATATATATATATATATATATATATATATATATATATATATATATTGCACCCCCTGGCCCCGGGTCCTGGCTCCGCCACTATATATATATATATATATATATATATATATATATATATATATATATATATATATATATATATATATATATATATATATATATATATATATATATATATATATATATATATATAAAGAGGAGAGTTATATTTACTCCAAGAGTAAGTGTTCAACACTTACTCCAAATCATAACCATTGATTATCATTAATCCAACGGTTGATCAATTAAAACCGTTAGATTAATGAAAATCAATGGTGAAAATTTAGAGTAAATGTTCAACACTTACTCTTGGAGTAAATATAACCCTCCTCATATATATATATATATATATATATATATATATATATATATATATATATATATATATATATATATATATATATATATATATACTTTGGTTAATATTATGTATAAAAATTGGTTAATACAGTTCATAACTTGGTTAACAAATTCTCAAACATAAAAAATACTAAATAGTAAAATTAAGTTGGTTAATGGAGTCTAAAAATTGGTTAATACATTTATAATTTAATGTCAGAACATTAATAAAGTAGTGAAAGTGATTAATAAATTATAAGTAAAATAATTGGTTAATGACGTACATATTTGTGGTTAATACAATTGTGAAATTGATTAATGACACAATCTTATTTTGTGTTATAAAATAAATTTTAAAATATAAATATTTTTTGTAAAAATAATATTATTTTATTAAAAAAAACACAGTTCACCGTATAAATACGGTGAACAGTATATACGGTCTAAGTATTGGTGTAGGTTTTTGATGTTAAGATAGCAAACCTGTAATTAGAATTCAAAGTGACTCTGATAGGAAGTTTCCTATCAAAACTATCAAATTAGGATTTCAACAATAAAAGAGAAAGACATTAAAAGTAAACTAAGAAAATAGAGATAAAAGGATAACTTTGATTTCTTTGATACCCTTAGTTGTGTCAAAGACACTACATATATAGTTCCCATAATGGATGTTCAATTAAAAGCCCAAATACACAAAACCCCAATAACATACTAATAATATAAATTCTATTATTACCCATATCAATAACAATACTAATATTATAAATCCTATAATACTCTTCTATCATTGTCGCGGGGTTCACTTGAACCTTGTCCTCAAGGTTCTAAAATTATTCCAGGATCCCATTGCTTAAGTTGAACTGTCATAACAGGAAATTTACCTTGAGACAAACCAAACAAGAAGATTTTTCTAGTCTCCAATTCATGAATGATTGCGGCTGTGCGCTAGCCTGCCTTTGAGGGTCCTCTAAAGTCACTAAAAAGATGGTCTCCAAAAAATATTACCTCTGGGATTTTCCATTCGGTTTTTTGGAGAAAGGATTTGAGGCATCCATGATAGTAAATTTTATCTGGAAGAATCTTATCAACCTTGGTAAAAGTTAAATCCAACTTCATGAGACACCCCTTTGACTTATCATAGCCTCTAATAGGGAAAATTGGATCGTACATAAAACTCATACAAACATCCGGATACCTAAGCTCATTAACCATATACTCCTTAGCAAGGTCATATATCAAAACTTATCCCTGATGCATCTGGCCATGCTGATGCAAGTGGTTCTATAACTATTTTTATCGCTGCATAATCAAAATTCACAATTTCGGTTTGGTCATTAGTCACAGAACCAGCAAGGTCGTGCAACTCCATTGATATTGAACATCGCTGATCATTTGAATCCACCATATCATTTTGAACCTCATTATGAACTTCACTCTCAAACATTTTTGTCTGTGTAATGTCTACTGGCGTGGGTACCTCTTTCGGCCAAGTTTTTGTAAACATAAGAGTTTCCCTGCGAGGCACAATCGAATTTGCATTAAGTATCTTCTTCATATTCTCACAAGAAGCCCTAAGCTTCAAACAGGCTCTCGCATTCTAAAGCACGTCAATTTTATACTCCTCCTTAAACTTCCCAGCAAAATGATTGAACAAAACCTCATCAAAATCCTTACCAGCAAGAAACCTGTCAAACGTATGAGCCAACACTTTTAGCTAAACATTTTCAGGCATATCTGTTTTATAAATCCCATACACCAATGCAATAGCAGTAGTCTCATGAAGCAAACAAAGCGGGTTCAAACAAGCAATAGTCGCAGCATCCAAAACAGCCATTCTCTGTACATCAGTGAAATAAACCAGAATCCCAATACAAAAATCATTAACATCCGCATTAAGATTCTTCTCGACTATCTCTTTTATATTCGAACACATCATCGCAAACACTTTGGTAGGCGTATACGCCCTAACTTCCCTCCTAGTACCTCACCTGAATCAACGGATATCCATCCGATCCTTCAGTAACATTATAAGGCAGAGACTTAAGATTACACTGCAAATCAACATCCAAAAATTGCTTCCCAATAAGCCTCTTAATCTGAGAAATTGAATTCTTAGGTTTCATCATAGTCGAAGCAGCACCAGCACTACTAATAAAACCTTGCTTATACTCAAAACTCACAATAGCAGGGATTTCACGTTGAGATTCATCGTTTAACACAAAATCAGTCCCTTCATTTTCATCCTCGCTTTCATCCTCTGAGATGTCCTTGTGTATAACGGAAGACCGCCAATAGACCGAAATCCTGAATTTCTCGTAGAAGACACCTTTAAACCTAGCAGAAAAATGGAGTATTGTTTGTGGTTGTCGGAATCTAGGGATTCGTCATCGGTGAATGCAAGTGGAGTGAGAGTGGTGCGGAGAATGGCTTCGGGGATCTGGAGATTCTCTGGTTCCGCAGAAACGAATGATTCAGATTGATTGGGATTAGGGTTAGGATGCCCATTATGGGGGTTCCACTGATTATGATTGTTCCATCGATTGGGACGGATGAGTGGTTGAAAGTTGGGGTTTTGAGAAGGTTGAAAGGGTGAGTTGCGATCAGAGGGTTGTTGTTGGAATCGAACATAGTCATTTAGAAGAGCAGCGATACTCAAGGTTTGGTCGCCATAGATGGTTCGTGGCTTGAAGGTAAAAAAGGAAGAAAGTTTTGTGGATCTTCAACGCTGAATAAAAGTCGCCAATTTTGTTTTCTCAAAACGAGGATAATCATTTTTTTTAGTTTTTCTTAAAAGAGGGACGAGTGACTTGGAGATACTTATCAAAATCTCTTCTATTTTTAGAATGGATTTGATATTGATGACAAATTGTGGAAGAGGTGTTTGTTGGTTGGAGTTGTTGATGATAATTATTGTAGTAATATGAATTAGGAGATGATGAATAGGATGAATATGAGTTAGGATTAAGTGGATGTGGTGAATACCCATGATTTGGATACAAACTTGGTGATGATGATCCAACATGAGTGTAACAAGGTGTAAAAAGTTCCCATGGGAAAGATGGAAAAGAGGGTGTGGTAGGAGTGGTGTCTATGGTGGAATGGTATGAAAATGAAGGTGTATGATAAGGATAATTCATAGGAGGATTTAAGTACATGGATGAAAGCACCAGTTGATAGGAAGTTTCCTATCAAAACTATCAAATTAGGGTTTCAACAATAAAAGAGAAAGACATTAAAAGTAAACTAAGAAAATAGAGATAAAAAGATAACTTTGATTTCTTTGATACCCTTAGTTGTGTCAAAGACACTACATATATAGTTCACATAATGGATGTTCAATTAAATACTCAAATACACAAAAGCCGAATAACAAACTAATAATATAAATTCTATTATTACCCCTATCAATAACAATACTAATATTATAAATCTTATAATACTCTTCTATCAAACTCACATTTTACTATTCAAACATTCACCAATTTTCTTCGTCCCTTTAACAAGTGAAAATTAAATTTAGAAACTGCTTCCACAATATTAAAAAGTTCAAAATATTACATATATTTGCTTTGATGAATTTGAATGCATGTTGTTTTATATACGATGGTGTAGGGCTCTATTCCTCTTCTTCAATTTTATAAGAAACGGATTATAACAATTGGTAAACATTCATTTAAGAAATTTTGTAATTATTATTTAGAAACTTTTCCTTTTTTAGATTTTTTGTATAAGAATTGTTCTTTCTATTAGAATTATTAGTCACACGTTGTACCCAAAAAAAAATTTATTGATCACATTAAAAAGAAAAGGAAAAGAAAATATTAAACTGAAATTGTTTTTTTTTTGTGTAAGCAAGATATTAATATAACTGAGAACTAAATGTTCTCCAAATCTGTTTACACATAAAACGGGAAAATCCCGCCAACAAGAAGAAATTACAGACCAATTAGAATTACGAAAGAAATAACAAAGGATCTTTGTTAAAATCGTAAAAGCAACAAATGGGATGAGTAATTTCTCCTATAAAAGACCACTTCCAAACCAAAGATTTAATATTCCAAACCGTATTATTCACATTCCACACCTCATTGCGAAAACAAATCCCATTCCTACTTAACCAAATAATCCACACGGTCGCCAACCACACTATTCCTAATTTTCTATCTTTCACTTTCTTTTTTTTACAAAAAGAATACCAATCCATGAAACACGAAGTACATTCTTCTTCCACCCTCCCCCAAGGTTTACCAATCCATAGAGAAACCTCCCTCCACACCGCCTCCACCACATTACACCTCAAGAAAGAGTGTTCCTGACTTTCCGGATCAATACTACAAAACACACACTTTAGATTATCCACAGAAAAAGAAATGCCTCTAATCAATAGAAGATCCTTTAGAGGAAGTCTATTCACAAAAAGTCTCCAACCAAAAGCTTTGATTTTGAAAGGAACTTCCAACTTCCATAAAATGGACAAAGCAACATTGTTCTTCTTAAAAGGCCCGAACGGAATGTGCTTACCGGCATAATGCGTATAACAAGAAGCCACAGAAAAATCTCCATCTACCGTCAAATTCCACCTAGTTTCATCCTTTCCTACCATATTCGGACCGACCATCCCAAGCATATCACGGAAAGTAACAAAATTAGAACGGAGAGAAGTAGTTGTAAACTGAAATTGTGTGTATCGTTCATAATAGTGAGAAATTTATTTTTAAATTTTAAAATAAAAATAAAGGAGAAAAAATAATAATAAAATTTATTAAAAAAAAAGTTATGGATAATTATCTCTTTATAGGAATGTAATTTTTCACCCTATAACATAGGGGAAGTTTGTTTCAAGGTATAAAAAATTAATCTCAAAAATAATTTTTTTTCAAGCATAACATTCTAAAAAAATAAAATTTTCTAAAAGATGTTTGTGTAGTAATTTTAAGAATTTTAAAATTTTTAATTAATAATATATTATAATTTTAGATTAAAAAATAATATAAAAATAAAATAATGTGTAGTAGCGGGTAATTAATTATTTTACATAAAATTTGATGGTAAGTGCGGGAATATAAATTTCTCACCCCTATGAGAGGGAATTCGAAAGTCAATTCCCTTCTAACAAACATAAGTATATTTATTTTCAATCTCAAATTCCCAGAAATATATTTTATATCCATGAAACAAACACATCAATAACAATATAAAATGATTAAATTATGCATAGATTAAATTCTTAAGAATAGGAGATGAATGAATGGGCTAATAATCTCCAAGATCATTTCTCAACCTCTCTTAAGAATGCTTAATACTTTCTAAGTCCCAAACCATCCTTCCTTAGTGGTTTTCTTAGGAGTTTATCCTTCCTCTTCTATTTCTCAGACTCTGTCTCTTCTTCCTCTAACTAGTGTGTGCTCTTAGATTTAGGTGACTACTTTATGCTTAAGTGTTCCCCATTTTTCTATCTACTGCTCTATGTTCGTTCTGCTTTCAATTTTGTGTTCTTTTTTCATCTACCTTCTCCCTTTAGACCATGGCAAAATAGTAAATATATTCAGATCTAACCCACTTAAAAAAAAAACTTTTTTAGTGATTGAATCCCTCACAACATCAAAATCCACTTACAATGCCCAATTATATGAGGGGATAAATCACCTTAAAAAACATGTCATCTCAACTTTTGTGCTAGGGGGTTTAACCCCTCACAAAGTTGCTGGAAAATTAACCCCTAACAAAGCCTATAAAAAAGTAGACTATTTTTCTAGGCTACAGATTAGCACGCAGAGTAGCAGGTTGGCGCGACAGAGTGATGTGATATATTTTGCTAAGGATTAACCTATTGATAATATAATATAACGTGTTAAACTTTACGAGAGCTAACCCCTAGCTAGGGGAGGAAAACAGGCCGGGTTGGGCGGGTTCGGGCCCAAAAGGCTCACCTAACCCCCGCGATTGAATCACATAGGCCCATTTCCGCCCAATTTTATTATCGGTTTGGACGGGTTGGGTTAGAACGGTTTGCGGGTTAATATGAAGGGTTTAATCGATTTAATAGGCTATTTTTTTAGCCCAACAACACATTTTGTGCTACAAATTCTTCCAACTTAAACTCAACAAAAATCCAAATTACCAAGAATTTAAATTCAACATAATGCCAATGCAAATCTAAATTCACCATTAATGTAAATTAAAACAAATTACTACAATTTAAATATTAATAGTATCATAACTACTATCAATGGCCTTCCACATTTAACTCCAATCATCTTTCTCATGGCCAAGTTGTTCTTTCTGGCTGTTTCTTGCTGTGTGATTAAGGTCGATCATGTATCCTGGCTCTAGTGATTCTTTGAAGGAAAAGAACAATGAGAAGAGTAGTTAATCTCATTCTCAAATGAGAGTTCAATTTTATCACTCACAATAACAGGAACACAGTTGACTCACAATTGCATCAAAAAAACGGCAAGACGAAGGTGTGTCTCCTGCTGGATGCAAATAGAATTTTGATGAACGCGTCCTTTTAGATGATTGTTATAAATAGACTCAACATTAGAAAGATTACTATAATAGTTACTGTTATTTTCATAAACTCCAAAATGGACTACAAAACATAGCAAGGCACAAGGAGAAAAACAGAATCCTAAAACATTTTCATTATCACCAAAATGGACTACAAAATATAGTTACTGTTATTTTGTCTTTCTGCGCATAATTGATAGTATCTAGCTGAAAGTGTAATAAAGTATGTGCTCACACTTCCAAAATATTTCATTTTGTCCACACAAAACAAACAGAATCTCAATATCAGAATGTAAGTAAATATGGCCTGTTAACGAAAGATACGGTAAATAACCAAAATTTCCAGCTACATATAAGTGAAAAACATAATGAAAAAAATTATAAGCATGAGCTGAACACCAACTACAAAAATAATCTATGACCATAACATAACAACGTTCAGATAATGACCTATACTTTATTAAAAACTAACTAGACAGCTCTGCATACAGTACTAACATGAGGCATGAAACATGTATGAATCTTCACCTTTCAGTGAAGATGTATTTTTGTGCATGTGAATAATCAATTCGCTCTGGGGCATTGCTACCTGAATAATCACTTAGCTTAATGTTAGTAGGTTAAGAAATAAAAGCACTACAACAATAGTAATATACCAGAAGTAGTACCATGGATATAAATAAAATTTAATCTAAATCTAATTCACTACACCAGCCGTAATACACCAGCAGTAATACCCTATATAATCTAAGACCTAAACAGAACATATCCCAAACATAATCTAAGTCACACCAGCAGAACCAGAATATCAGAATCATAATTCTATTGCAAGTGAATTAGAATTTTAGAATCGCAATCTACTATAAGCTTTTACACAGTTTGCATACACTTACCTCATGAATTAGAGCAACTGAGGCAGTAATACATCATGATTAATTACAAGAGTTTCACATATGACTCCAAAATTTGAGCAACTTCAACGCTGCCTAGCCTAAATTTGATGCATACCAAAATCTAACTAGCTTGAGTATTTTCTAAATCCAGAGGACAAAATATATATTCTTTATTTGGCCATTGAGTGGTAACAAAATATAAGTCACATATGACTTCAAAAAACATAGTTGAACTGAAAAAGCAAACAAGAAAATGTTTAAATTTTAAAAAAGCATAGTGTAATAAGTAAATCAAATTAATAAGTACATGTAAATGGAAAAACACTAGCATATAAACTAAGATTTTTAAAGCAATTCTCCTACATAATTTGAGCAATATATAACATAATAGAATACCTAAATTTTTAAGCACAACCAGAAGGTTATGGCTGAAAATATGATGACGAGTCACCTGAATTTTTGGATCCTCCTCTTGCTCTTAAAGACATTTCTTGAAACTCTAAAATAATGACAAACAATTTTTTAGTAAGACACATGAATTTACATCTTATTTCTTCACTATAAAATTATAAATTTACTTGCTACAATATCTTCTAAAAGCTCAAAATCTTCCATGAGGTTCATGTCTTTAAAATAGGTAAATGAAGGCCTTAACCAACTCTGGGTGCAAATTAATGTCTCTGTCATTTCAGCTGTAAGAGAGGTCCTATAGGTTTCTATGATTCTTCCTCCTATGCTGAAAGCACTTTCAGAAGCAACAGTAGACACTGGTGTGTCTAAAATATCTTTAGCCATTGTAGATAAAATAGGATATTCGGCTGAATTGCGTTTCCACCACACAAGAATGTCAAAATTAGGATCCTTTTTGACAAATAGACAAATAGCAACATACTGAAAGAGGGATTATTGACACTATAGAAGTTGGGCTATCAAGAAATATAGAAAACACATAGCAACACTTATGTTATAGGTGTATATATTTAGTCCTTTGGTTTATAGGATTTGCTCTTGTGGCTGAATCGTTGGCGATCGCCCTTGTACTTATTGTTTTTTTGAATTAATCAAAGTTTATTGGTTTAAAAAATATTTATGACAAAAATTGATAAATTCAACCATTTATTCTACAAATGAGTCAATTTTTCATATTTAAAATTTTTAAGTAAATTTCAAAAATTAGTGTTGCGTTAAATTTTTGTTAACAAATGATGATCTTTATATTAGTTTCTTCATATATTCATGTAGATTATATGTATTTAATTTGTTTTCTTTTTTATTATTTTTACATTAAAATGATAGTTAATTTTGTATTTTGAGTCTAATCTATTATTTGTTGATTGTAGTGGATTTGAAGAGTGCACAAAGTTTTTAAATATTTTTTCTTTGATAACATTCTGTATGAGTATTACATTTGTCATTTGTTTTAAATACTGTAACACTCCATGTTTTCTAAACATGAGACAAATAGCATCTATGAGAAGGTAGTAAAAATCATAAGATTGGTTAGGATTGAACCAAATGGCAATTTGGTGATTATTGCATAGTTGGAGGATATTATGGTCAATTCACCCATTAAATGAGAACATAAGGATTTGTTTGGTTACACATTCTCTTATTTTTGATAACAAAAATCAGAATTTATGGGAGAGAGCTAGAGAGAAAACGTGAGGCAAGAGATGAGGAGAAGAAGAAAGTCCATTTTCATCAAACCTCCATGGATGCATGTGTATCAACTTTGAAGATGAGGGCTAAGAAACTTATAAGGAGCATCAAGGAGTTGTGGGATCACCAGCTTCACCTCCAATCCATCTTCATTATCATCTCATGAAGAACTTAGGGCTTTTGGAGAATCAAGAAGATGGATGGATGTTCATAGAGATGAAGATGTGCAAACCCGTAATATGGGACAGCCTCCACTAAATAGGTGATAACTTCTTCCTCACAACTCGTATCAGTGTGATTCTTGATTTTCTGGAAAATAGACGAAATTCCCTTTGTTTTGGTATATAATTTCGTTATGTGCATGTTTGCGATGAGGTCGGAAAACGCTTCTGAAGTTGGAGGTCTGATGCTGTTTTGGTGCTGGAAGTGCATACGGGTTTGGTGATTGGTGAGTTGTTCAAGAGCTTGGAATGCAGAATCAAGCGTGAATTTGAGGTGGGTTCCATTAGGTGGTACGTGGATAGAATTAGTGGGAACAAAATGCATGAACGGGATTTAGGGTTATGAGTAATTGATTGTGATTGCATGACTATATGTGTGGAATGTTCTTAATGTGATTATATGTGTGGTATGTTTACATTGTGGTTTTCTTTAGTAATTGTTATGGATTGGTATTGCATGGTAAATATTGATCATGAATTTACTTGCTTTGTAATACCATCATGCTTATTGTATAATCTGATCTTGTATGTAAATTGTGAATCACAATTTCACTTGTTTGAGATTGTATTACCATGCTTTATGCCTCCGTGGTTATGTGAATCGTGAAGATAATTGATCTTTGATTACATGAGTGTACTTGCTAATTTCTATGTTCTTTTACCTATAAAATCATGTTAAGAATGACTTTGTTATGCTTGGGATAGTTTGGGATGGAACTAGATGTTTTGGAACTGGTTTAATACAAGAAAAATATGATTTTTGCTTCTGGTTCAGTAAGCAATCGATTGCACTAAAGTGTAAATCGATTGCACTGCTCAAAATATGTGATTTTTGCTTCTGGTTCAGTGAGCAATCGATTGCACTATAGTGTAAATCGATTGCACCTGACAGAAAATTGTTCTTTTACTGTTTTGATCATAATTGGAGTTCCGTAACTCGGAATTAGGCGCCGTCGGAGGCATTGGAAAGCTAACGGAAAGGGCTACGAGATGCCTAAGCTTCCATAACTTTAACATACTCTTAATTATTACTAAAATACAAGTGTATATCTTAAATCTTGATTAATAAAATCAAAACTTGGTAAGATGAACCTTAGGAAGCTTAACCAAGAGTCGGAGATGGAAGTTGGCTGCCATTCCCCTTTTTCCTAAGCAGCTACTTCTGGAATTCCACTATCTAATGGAGGTTAACTAACAAGGTAGGGTCACGGACAAGGGTTACATAATGGGCATAAGGGTAGTAACCGGTGCGATGCTTGTTACTTATATATGGTTGTCCTTGAGGTGCGATGCCCAAGGATGCTCCCAAGCCATATATGAAGGTCCTTCTCGGGTGTGATGCTCGGAATTGAATGGCGCTCTGTAGTTCAAGAGTTATTCTTCGGGGATGAACTCCCGAAGATGCGGTCCAATACCTTCCCTTTATCGATCTCATTATGAAGGAGTCGAATTGTGTGATGCGATTCGATGTTGATTCCATGGGTTTAGTGAAGTCGAATTGTGAGATGAGATTCGATGTAGATCCATGTTTCCCTATGGCTTATGCTATTGATGAGTCGAATCGTGTGATGCGATTCAGAGTTGGAATTCCATGGTTTTGATGAGTCGAATTGTGTGATGCGGTTCGGAGTTGGAATTCCATGGTTTTGTGGAGTTGAATTGTGAGATGCAATTCAATGTAAATTCTAGAATTCCACGTAGTCCATGCTAATTGATAATTTTTAGATTGGAAATAAGAATTTCCTCGCAGGTTGAAGTGAGATGCTCTGGAACCGGTAGGAATTAGGATGTCTCATTAACAATGTTATTAGAAAGACCTTGTAGAGCTGAGTGGACCCATAAGATAGGGGAACTCACTGAGATTTAGTAATATCATCCCATTCATCTTATTATTTTTCAGGTACTATGCAAGTTTTGAGGTTTTGCTAGTTGCTTGGTTCGAGAACATCACGGTCGTATGACGTGAAGACCGTACCTGATCTTTCTTCCGCTGTGTAGTTTTATTTTGTAGATATACTTATTGTATCCATTTTCGAGATGATTATGAAATGTATACAACTTATGTCATTATTCCTTTCTTTTATATGTACTCAGTACCAAATTTTAGTATTTTACTGATATGATTCTAGACGCATATTGGTAGGGTATTACAAATACCCCTTTGTTTGATTTTATTTCATAAATTTATTTTTATTTTACCATCACGATGGTTTATTATATTTATTTTGGATTAATAAATATTAGCTCAAATAATATTATGTTTTTTTGTTGACTTGTGCGTGTGTGTGTGTGTGTGTGCGTGTATGTGTGTGTGTGTGTTAACTACTTATACATGAAACATTCTCATTCCTTTCCGATATAGATTTTGATCTTAATATAAATATTTACTACAGATTTAAATTTTTTTATAAATATTTCCAAAACAAAAGTAATTTTAGAAACCGATTAGTATCTCTTTAAAAATAATAAACTATTTTGGTAAGACAATTTTTTCCTTTTTTGATTTTATTTTTATTATATCTTTGAAAACAAATGCGTGTAACATACTAGTACCTGTGCGAAAGCACGGGTAAAACATCAGTGTCGTGTGAACGCAAGGGTAACTAAAAAAAATAAAAATAAATATATTTAAAACAATGTATGTGATTGAGACTTTATAAGTCTATCGGGATACTGAGTGCAAGTATACAATCTAGTCGTTTTAGTTTTAATAGATATCGAACCCATATAGACTGAGGATCAATAAAGTATGATCTTATGTTGCTAAGTTAGCTAAAGCTATCGGTTTCTTGGTTTGAGGGAGAGACGAAAATTAGATATGATTTTAATTAAATATTAGGATGTTAGGATACCGATATGTAATAGTCAGGCGTTAGGGTTCAATAAGTCATTGGCATATATTAAATGTAAAAACACTTTTCAGAATAAGTTATTTGAATTAAAAACCCTTATCTCACACTCTCGTGTTTAATGACTTAGATTATACTAGCAGCACTAAAGTTTGCTCTTGCTAAATCATTTAAAAACTGAAAATACTTTTTAAAAATCAAATAAAATATAATCAACTCTAAAACGCTCTCGTTGTATTTAGAGTTGATGTTTGATAACTACTATCCGATAAAAATCTCAAACTCTCATTGTGTTGATTTTATACCTTAGTTCATAATTTACTCTCGTAACAAAACAATTCAGTATTAGTTTTAGAAATCAAGACCAGAAAAATATTTAATTAATTTTTACTCCAAATCGTTATCGAACCTTTCGGTTCAGTGACCTTATATACCAGTGTTGAAAATTTAGCTAGACATACTATTTATTACGGACATGCAGAAACAATATGAAAAGGTAAATTCAAACATGTCAGCCAATAACAAAATAAATAAGCATGTAAGTAGAAATCTGGAATTTAATTAATAAACTGAAATAATCTTCAAGTACCAAATATCTTCAATACAGGAAGAGACTTCTTTTTCGATTACAACTTGAATTCCGAAAATAAAAGGTCCTAAATCTATGGTGAAATAGCTCCTCAATATGAGAAACTATTGCTTATGGAAAGTAATTAAAAGGCTGGAAACTAAGGTGCAAAGGAAATGGAAAATAGCAGTAAACTGAAACTTGCAGTAAACAGAAAATAATGAAAATTGACGGAAGGGAAGAGAGAAACGGAGGCTTCAGTAACTGCCCCTTTTATAACCCTCCAAGCATGACCTAAGTCTCCCTAGAATCTAGGAAGCACTACTTGATTCGTGTGAGAAACTGTTAAACTTGTGGGCTACTGTTTCATCTATTCGTGAGCTATTATGTTTCAATTTTACTAACACTTGTGTCGTTCGTGGTGTTTATGTGTCGTGGGGCACACTTTCTACTTATGTCGGTCGTCATGGCCCTTTGTGCCGCTCTTAACAGCCTTCTGCCAAATGAAATTTAGCATACACTTCTGCTAAATAGCAGAAGTGCATCCTTTTGCCATTTTTCTTCTTATTTCTTTGCATAAGCTAGGATCAAAGTAAAAACCTGAAATCATAGTAAAAATACCAACGTGAAGTAATATAATCGATGAAAACGAAGAATTAATTCATGTAAATTCAGCTTAATATGTGATACGATTTCACGTTATCAGTATGAATCCAAGCACCAGAAAATGTGTTGTTTTTTAATTATTTATGTGTCTTATATTTTTATTTTCAAATTATTTTTAATTTAAGATACAATATTTTTTAAGATTATATATGAAAAATTTGAATATATATTATTGATGTAAAATAATTTTGTTTTCATTTTAAAAGTATGTCTTCCTTTTAAAAATAATAAATTGTTTTGATAAAACTATTTTGTTTTTCTTATTTACATTTTTATTACATTTTGAAAACAAAAGTGTGCGTATCACGTAGTACTCGTGCGAACGCATGAATAACACATCAGTACCATGTAAGCGTGCGAATAATCATACCAAAATCCGTGCAAACGCATAGGTTATTATATTTTTATACATATAAAGAAAAAAAAGTAAAAATAATGTATTAATCCAAACACTATAAATATTTTGTTTTTTAATTATTTATGTATCTAATATTTTTATTTTGAAATTATTTTTAATTTAAGATATAAAATTGTTTAAGATAATATATGGAAAATTGAAATATATATTATTATTGTAAAACACTTTTCATAAAATCATTATGTTTTTATTTTAAAAATATGTTTTTCTTTTAAAAATTATAATCTATTTTGGTAAATTAATTTTTTTTTTCTTATCAATATTTTAATTATATTTTGAAAACAAAAGGTGCGTACCACACCAGTACCCGTGCAGACGCACAAGTTGAAGGATAGAAAAACACTTAGAAAGGGGGGTTTGAATAAGTGTAGTCTTAAAAACTTGAAAGATAAAAACAATTTGCACAGTTATTTTTATCCTGGTTCGTTGTTAACTAAACTACTCCAGTCCACCCCCACGGAGTGATTTACCTCACCTGAGGATTTAATCCACTAATCGCAACAGATTACAATGGTTTTCCACTTAGCCCACAACTAAGTCTTCTAGAGTATCCTGATCACAACCTGATCACTCTAGGAACAAATGCTTAGACACAAGCTAAGACTTTCTTAGAGTATCCTGACCACCACGTGATCACTCTAATTACAAATGCTAAGACACAAGCTAAGACTTCCTAGAGTATCCTGATCAACACTTGATCACTCTAGTTACTTACAAATTAATGTAATCAAATAAGAGTTTTACAATGCTTCTGAAAAGCTATAATCACAACAGTGATATTTCTCTTAAAGTTTAAGCTTAATCTCACTAATATATTACAACAGCAATGTAGTGAGCTTTGATGAAGATGAAGTTTCTGAGCTTTTAGTTTAAACAGCGTTTCAGCAAGTTAATTGTTAGCGAAATCGTCAACCTTGCTTCTCATCAGAACTTCATATTTATAGGCACTTGAGAAGATGACCGTTGGGAGCATTTAATGCTTTGCGTGTTCCGTACAGCATTGCATTTAATGTTTCACGCTTTTGTCAACTACCTCGAGCCTTGTTCACGCTGTGTCTACTGACGTTGCCTTTAATAGCTTCCAACGTTCCTTTTGTCAGTCGGCGTAGCCTGCCACCTGTACTTTCTTCTGATCTGATGTTTGTGAATAAGATGTTTGAATATCATCAGAGTCAAACAGCTTGGTGCATAGCATCTTCTTGTCTTCTGACCTTGAAGTGCTTCTGAGCGTGATACCATGAGAGCTTCAGTGCTTCTGCTTCTGATCTCAAGTTCTTCTGATGCTTCCATAGACCCATGTTCTGATTCTGCCTTGACCATCTTCTGATGTCTTGCCAGACCATGTTCTGATGCTGCATGCTGAACCTTCTGAGACAAAGCTTCTGAGCGCTGATTTGTGCATACTCTTTATATATTTCCTGAAAGGGAATTTGCAATGTATTAGAGTACCACATTATCTCACACAAAATTCATATCCTTGTTATCATCAAAACTAAGAATATTGATCAGAACAAATCTTGTTCTAACAATCTCCCCCTTTTTGATGATGACAAAAACATATATAAATGATATGAATTTGCGATCAGAAAGAGCAGACGGCTAAAGACAATTACACAGCTATAGCATAAGCATGTGAATATGTCTCCCCCTGAGATTAACAATCTCCCCCTGAAATTAATACTAGAAGAATTTTAATAATAAAAGACTTCCCTGATTATTTAATAATAAAAGATTCCACCTCTTGAAGACAAGGTTGAAAGCCATAAAAGATTGCGACTCCGTTGATTTAGACATCGTTGGATTGTGCCTAGTGCTTGATGTCAAGAGCTGCAAAGGTCATTTATTCTCTCTCTGGATAGTTTAGACATGCAAGCGAAAGTGGTATTCATCTCTTATACATACGTGGAAGTTGCTTGGGGCTCCCGCACGAGGGATAAGCAAGACGTACTCTTATCTTGAGCATTGCGCCATTCGCATTGCTCGAATCCCTTAAAGCATTACAAATTCTTGGGTGACTTCGTCAGAATCTTCTTCCGTGTGATAATCAAGAGTGTTCCTCACAATGCTTCTCATTCTCAAGGTTCTACTTCATATATCAGTTGCCTTTTCTCAGGATCTCCTTCTCAGTGGCCTTGCTAGTTAACAGAGACAAGAAGAATATGCGAAACAAATTGATGTGATTGCCTTGTGCTCATTCGTTTCCTTGTTTGTTGGAATCACAATTGGTTAAGATTCTAGTATTGGGTCTTCTTCACCACAAGTGGCTCTCTTGAGTTGATGATCATACAAGATTCTTCCCATTTATGATGGCGATTACTACTCTAGCAACTATGCTTGGGGCTCCCGCATGAGGGATAAGCAAGACGTACTCTTATCTTGAGCATTGCATCACCCGCATTTCTCGAATCCCTAAAGCAAGGCAAAAGTTTACAACTCATGGATGACTTTGTTGGAGTTCTCTTTTGAAGTAATCTGAAGAGTTTGGAAGGAACTGCAGAAAGTATTCAAGCTCAACGAGTCCAGACGGAGTCAAGTCTCCTCAACAATGGCATTCATTTAGTTTCGTTATTGCATTCTCATTTGTAACATTTCATTGATTGTTTAAACATTGCTAGCGTGTAAAAACTTGTTAATTTCTGAATGAAAATAAAATACATTGTTTATGTTTGTCTTGAAGAAACCCATTCGTTTTCACTCATAAAATGTTTTGGCATTACGATACCAACTTTACTAATTGCTTGCTTAGGCAAAAAAGCTGAGGGAGAATGATGAAAATAAAATGCAAAATCTCTAATCGTGTGTTTTTGAATAAAACCCTACTGAGGATGTACAGGCATTGTTTCAAATCCCCGAACACCGGAGATATAAGGGAGATAGACCCTCGTCAACCCCTTTGAGCCTTGAAGTAGGAGTTTCTTTTCTAATCATAAAAAACCCTTATTTTAACCTTGGGGCAGGGTAGTGTTCATTTAACTTGATGGAGTGTTCAAAACTCACCAAAAGGGTATGCATCTAAGGATACAACAATGGTTATCCTTCAAAAGGTTGAGGAATTTCAAAACCGCAGTGATTATCCTTATTCCATCAAGAGGTCAAAAGAGGACGATGCCACAATGGTTATCCCTCATCAATCAGAGAATGAGGCAGTCACAATATTTCAAACAAATCGAGAGCAACGCGATATCACACGACTTGTTCAAAAAGGAGAATAAAAAAAAGAGAGCCCGCTAAGTCAATAACATGAAAATAAGTGACTTAGGCAAAAGTTAGGGCATCCCGCTGGACTCCAAAATAAAATTCAAGAGAATTTGTCCAGGCAAAAGTTAGGGAAAGCGGAAGCGAAAAATAAGGATTACAAAAATAAAAATCCTTATCAAAAGAACAAAGTCGTGTGATCAGACACCAAAAATGCAAGATGAAGTGACTGCCATGTCCAAAAAACCTCATTGACTCCTCAACCATTTCAAATTCCTTATGAGGGATGAACACTCGTGTCGAGTTAACTGAACATAGGAATGAAGAACATCACGAAGGGGGTGGGTACCAAATAATTTTGAGCCTAAAAATCCTTTGTTTTCTAAAAACCATGAACCTGGCCAAATTACAACCCTTAAAAGACCTAATTGAAGTAGGGTTTATTTTGAAAGCACACTCCCAAGAGATAGCGTTTAACTGACTCCCAATGAAGCGAGACTCATATCCATGCTGGTATCGTACGTTTGCTTTATCTTCCATATGCAAAAAATCGAGGTTGTGTCAACTAGTGATTCGGTCACAAGAGGTCGCAACCTCATTTCAATAAAAAGTTTCTTTAAACTTCAAGACTAACGTACACTTTGCATTAGAATTATCATTCCTAGAATTAACATTCTTTTGCATACAAACATCTGCTTAAACATCAAAGAAATTGTAGGATGAGAATCAGTGAGCAACTTGATCATGTCAAAGCACCAGAGACTTGAGAACTCCGTGGAGTAAAAAGCTAATCATCTCAAATGTTGACCATCAAGAGGCAAGTTATCCAAAAAAAACCCGTTGGGCACGAACAGTTAATGCTTTCCTTGATTACCTTGAGGGGAAGAGTTTGAAGACTTCGTTGAGCGTGGTAAAGTTGTTTCCATATTTGTTTGACTTCAAAACAATGAAAGCTTGAGGACTCTAGTAAGATGTACCTAATCAGGGGCAATTGAATCGAGGTTTGACCTCTCAAAATCAGCATATCTGGGGCAATCATGTCGATAAATCTCTTCGAGCCTTGATCAATTTGGGGCAATCAAGTCGAGGAATCTCTCTTGAGTTCAACCAATCTGGGGCAGTTACGTCAAGATTCGACAAATCTCTCCAAGGACCCTTTGGGGCAAATCCCTCTATAAGTCACGAAGCTTGGGACACAATTCTGAGTTTTTTGTCGCTCCATGACCATAGGAGTTTATTTCTCCTAGAAATTTGGTCTCTCCTCAAGCATAGGAGTTTATTTCTCCTAGGAGTCGTTCTACTTCCCTAATCAAAGCTCCTTATCTGGATTTCTCATCCCCAACATGGTGAATCGAGGGAATCTCCTCGAACTGAAAATCCTCCAACCAGTGGCACATGGTGAGAAGTCAGAAATTATTCTTCAAGTCAAAGAAGGTACATCTTACAAATCAAAGTCCAATATCTATTGGCACCTCCACATGGTCCTTAACACTAAGGGGATTCTCCCTGGTGTTTACCTCACTAATGCCTTTATTTGGCACTCTGCATATAGTATCCACTGCATATAACATTGCATCCTCAAAAGCGTAGCATATCCGTCAAAGCGGATCATTACGCCATAGAAAATTCAAACATGCATACAAAGCATAAGCCAGATAATACAAATCAATGCTAAATCAAGCCAATGGCGCATCCCCACAGAAGTGTCATCTGTATAAACTTCACTTGATATCTGCTACTCCATTACAAATCTCCTCCAGCCATGGTGCCAATACCCGGTGTCCTCAACCCCAAAAGAAGTCTCCCCAATATGGATCGGGTGCAATGTCTTTCTTCTTCAGAATTGTTGTCTCCGAGGTTATTTCCCGTGTGCCGCGCGAAGATTAGAGTGCGAATGAGGATGGGCATTCAACCCATCTCATTTTTCAATCGTTTGAATAATCATACTTGGTGTGTGGCGATTCAAACGATTGCCACTCTTGAAGAGTTACACCCCGCCTTTGGCCTGAGGGATTAATGTAATTCTTATGCTTCGTAAGCATCAATATCCCCGTAACCCCCCGTGGTTACTGTCATCTTATTGCCGAGCCTAGTCGTCCCTAGCCTCCGTGATTCCCTCCCTCGTACGGGAAATTTTTTCAGATCCAACCCCTGTGTTGTGCATCCCCTGCCTCTCGTCCAGGCACACCATTTTCAAAACTAAATTCCAATCCCCAGTAGGTCCATCTACCAAGCTTCTCAAACACTCGTCTGTGTCATTCTTTCGATACTCGTCTGTATCTTCTTTTGATGCTCGTATGTGTCATCCCTTTGGTACTCGTCTGTATCTTCTTTTGATGCTCGTCTGTGTCATTCTTTCGATGCTCGTCTGTGTCATTCTTTCGATACTCGTCTGTATCTTCTTTTGATGCTCGTCTGTGTCATTCTTTCGATACTCGTCTGTATCTCCTTCTGATGCTCGTATGTGTCATTCTTTCGATACTCGTCTGTATCTCCTTTTGATACTCGTATGTGTCATTCTTTCGATACTCGTCTGTATCTCCTTTTGATGCTCGTATGTGTCATTCTATCGATACTCGTCTGTATCTTCTTTTGATGCTCGTCTGTGTCATTCTTTCGATACTCGTCTGTATCTCCTTCTGATGCTTGTATGTGTCATTCTTTCGATACTCGTCTGTATCTCCTTTTGATGCTCGTATATGTCATTCTTTCGATACTCGTCTGTATCTCCTTTTGATGCTCGTATGTGTCATTCTTTCGATACTCGTCTGTATCTCCTTTTGATGCTCGTATGTGTCATTCTTTCGATACTCGTCTGTATCTCCTTCTGATGCTCGTATGTGTCATTCTTTCGATACTCGTCTGTATCTCCTTTTGATGCTCGTATGTGTCATTCTTTCGATACTCGTCTGTATCTCCTTTTGATGCTCGTATGTGTCATTCTTTCGATACTCGTCTGTATCTCCTTCTGATGCTCGTATGTGTCATTCTTTCGATACTCGTCTGTATCTCCTTTTGATGCTCGTATGTGTCATTCTTTTGATACTCGTCTGTATCTCCTTTTGATGCTCGTATGTGTCATTCTTTCGATACTCGTCTGTATCTCCTTTTGATGCTCGTATGTGTCATTCTTTCGATACTCGTCTGTATCTCCTTTTGATGCTCGTCTGTGTCATTCTTTCGATACTCGTCTGTATCTCCTTCTGATGCTCGTATGTGTCATTCTTTCGATACTCGTCTGTATCTCCTTTTGATGCTCGTATGTGTCATTCTTTCGATACTCGTCTGTATCTCCTTTTGATGCTCGTATGTGTCATTCTTTCGATACTCGTCTGTATCTCCTTTTGATGCTCGTATGTGTCATTCTTTCGATACTCGTCTGTATCTCCTTTTGATGCTCGTATGTGTCATTCTTTCGATACTCGTCTGTATCTCCTTCTGATGCTCGTATGTGTCATTCTTTCGATACTCGTCTGTATCTCCTTTTGATGCTCGTATGTGTCATTCTTTCGATACTCGTCTGTATCTCCTTTTGATGCTCGTATGTGTCATTCTTTCGATACTCGTCTGTATCTCCTTTTGATGCTCGTATGTGTCATTCTTTCGATACTCGTCTGTATCTCCTTCTGATGCTCGTATGTGTCATTCTTTCGATACTCGTTTGTATCTCCTTCTGATGCTCGTATGTGTCATTCTATCGATGCTCGTCTGTATCTCCTTCTGATGCTCGTATGTGTCATTCTTTCGATACTCGTCTGTATCTCCTTTTGATGCTCGTATGTGTCATTCTTTCGATACTCGTCTGTATCTCCTTTTGATGCTCGTATGTGTCATTCTTTCGATACTCGTCTGTATCTCCTTTTGATGCTCGTATGTGTCATTCTTTCGATACTCGTCTGTACCTCCCTTTGGATGCTCGTATGTGTCATTCTGTCGATACTCGTCTGTATCTTCTTTTGATGCTCGTATGTGTCATCCCTTTGGTACTCGTCTGTATCTTCTTTTGATGCTCGTCTGTGTCATTCTTTCGATGCTCGTCTGTGTCATTCTTTCGATACTCGTCTGTATCTTCTTTTGATGCTCGTCTGTGTCATTCTTTCGATACTCGTCTGTATCTCCTTCTGATGCTCGTATGTGTCATTCTTTCGATACTCGTCTGTATCTCCTTTTGATACTCGTATGTGTCATTCTTTCGATACTCGTCTGTATCTCCTTTTGATGCTCGTATGTGTCATTCTATCGATACTCGTCTGTATCTTCTTTTGATGCTCGTCTGTGTCATTCTTTCGATACTCGTCTGTATCTCCTTCTGATGCTTGTATGTGTCATTCTTTCGATACTCGTCTGTATCTCCTTTTGATGCTCGTATATGTCATTCTTTCGATACTCGTCTGTATCTCCTTTTGATGCTCGTATGTGTCATTCTTTCGATACTCGTCTGTATCTCCTTTTGATGCTCGTATGTGTCATTCTTTCGATACTCGTCTGTATCTCCTTCTGATGCTCGTATGTGTCATTCTTTCGATACTCGTCTGTATCTCCTTTTGATGCTCGTATGTGTCATTCTTTCGATACTCGTCTGTATCTCCTTTTGATGCTCGTATGTGTCATTCTTTCGATACTCGTCTGTATCTCCTTCTGATGCTCGTATGTGTCATTCTTTCGATACTCGTCTGTATCTCCTTTTGATGCTCGTATGTGTCATTCTTTTGATACTCGTCTGTATCTCCTTTTGATGCTCGTATGTGTCATTCTTTCGATACTCGTCTGTATCTCCTTTTGATGCTCGTATGTGTCATTCTTTCGATACTCGTCTGTATCTCCTTTTGATGCTCGTCTGTGTCATTCTTTCGATACTCGTCTGTATCTCCTTCTGATGCTCGTATGTGTCATTCTTTCGATACTCGTCTGTATCTCCTTTTGATGCTCGTATGTGTCATTCTTTCGATACTCGTCTGTATCTCCTTTTGATGCTCGTATGTGTCATTCTTTCGATACTCGTCTGTATCTCCTTTTGATGCTCGTATGTGTCATTCTTTCGATACTCGTCTGTATCTCCTTTTGATGCTCGTATGTGTCATTCTTTCGATACTCGTCTGTATCTCCTTTTGATGCTCGTATGTGTCATTCTTTCGATACTCGTCTGTATCTCCTTTTGATGCTCGTATGTGTCATTCTTTCGATACTCGTCTGTATCTCCTTTTGATGCTCGTATGTGTCATTCTTTCGATACTCGTCTGTATCTCCTTCTGATGCTCGTATGTGTCATTCTTTCGATACTCGTCTGTATCTCCTTTTGATGCTCGTATGTGTCATTCTTTCGATACTCGTCTGTATCTCCTTTTGATGCTCGTATGTGTCATTCTTTCGATACTCGTCTGTATCTCCTTTTGATGCTCGTATGTGTCATTCTTTCGATACTCGTCTGTATCTCCTTCTGATGCTCGTATGTGTCATTCTTTCGATACTCGTTTGTATCTCCTTCTGATGCTCGTATGTGTCATTCTATCGATGCTCGTCTGTATCTCCTTCTGATGCTCGTATGTGTCATTCTTTCGATACTCGTCTGTATCTCCTTTTGATGCTCGTATGTGTCATTCTTTCGATATTCTTTCGATACTCGTCTGTATCTCCTTTTGATGCTCGTATGTGTCATTCTTTCGATACTCGTCTGTATCTCCTTTTGATGCTCGTATGTGTCATTCTTTCGATACTCGTCTGTACCTCCCTTTGGATGCTCGTATGTGTCATTCTGTCGATACTCGTCTGTATCCCCTTTAAAACACTTGTCTATCTTACCTTCCCACCAGACATACTTCTGCTCCGACCACTTCCATGTAGTAAACATTTCCTTTGAGAACCTTGTATTGGCACCTTGGGCTACGTTACAAGCTATCACCATTCATCCAATAACTCACTGTAAATATTTCCACCAAAAAAAAAAAAGAAAAATATTCTCTTTCCCCAGCAGATATCAAAACAAAAAATAATAAGAATAACGTTTCACCATCGTTTCAGGACAAATTTCAGGTCTTGATATTTAATCTTCTTCTACCTCGAATGTTCGAAAGGCTAACGCCAATCTCACCTTCAGGTTTAAGATGATTAAATAGGGGCAGCTGTCATACCCCAAATTTGTCCTACCCCTAATTTATTTCTATCTGGCTTACGCTTTGCATTCATCTGCATCTTTCCATTAGGTCATTGACATAACATGTGTCATTAATCAATAAAATTGGCAAGGGATCGAGGTCGTAGATAAAGCTGAGGCTTCACATGGCTTGAAGTTCATACTTTGTGCAGGCTTGTTTCTATTAAGGTTTTCAACTAATAGTGGGGTAAGGTTCATTCCGTTGTGCTTGTGTCAACTGGTGGATTCTCAGGGTTGTTCCTATGATCATCTTATTGTTAGGGTGTCATCTGGTTTATTTTTCAATCCAAAGTTTGGTTCATTTGATTTCTTGGAATACAAGCCATTCGTTTGAAGCTTCGCCAAAAGAGTGTGTATTCATTCATTTGAAGAAAGGAGGGAAATGCATTCTTGAATTCAAAAAGAAAGCAAAATGGATGGAAGAACATATTCAAAGGCTATTTAAAGAAGGAAGAAAATTTCATTATTTCATCTCATCATATCAAATATTGTTACAAAAAGGAACCATCTCATTACATGTCCAAGCTCATTATCCATTACATTTCAAGAGCCAAACATACATTACAGCCAAGCCATGTCTATCTACACTTTCAACCATAGCAAATCCATAAACCATAAAAACCCCTAAACTTACATCAAAACCAAACCCATAAACTAAAAGTCCATTACAAAATTCAGTCGAATTCTATTACATCATTCCCAAAATCCATACATTACAAAATTCGACCTCAAATCCATTACAAAAACCCATTTGAAACTACAAAGAAAAATACCCTAACCCTTTCCTAGACCTATCCCTTCAGTTTTCAATTTCATTCCAATTGCCCAGCCAATCTCCACTTCATAATGTATACTCCCTTGCTTGACATGACCAAAAGCTCCATGAAGCTTGCCTTCATACACTTTCACAATTTAATCCATGGATTCATAACAGACCTGCCGAGATCAATAAATAAATTTAAACAAGTCAGTACTCAATAACGCATCCGGTTCAGAACAATAAAAGAACATATCCTGGCAACACTCCAAACCACATAACATATTAAGGCAGCCGTATTCCAATTTACCAATAACTAACCCTTAATTGTCCAATAACGTTTTGTTCTAACCACCTGCAAAACCTGAAACCATAAAGCCTATCCTAACTTCCTAACAGAATTTATTTTCATTTCACAAGTCATGGGTTTACCTCTAACTAGTAGCTACAACCTGTTAAACCAAATTCAAATACATCCATCAAACCTGCAACATACAAATCCAGTTTCAAAGTTCAAACAATAACAGCTCACCATTTCTTGCTTTCATGAAACCACCAGCCCTGCATTCACAATTACCAACAACGGAAAAACCAGCTAACAGTAGCTACTTAACAATTTCTTACAGCTACCTACACCAACTGTCAATAACAGAATGACTTTCTACTAACTTCCATAAACCGCTCTAATAGATTAAACATCACCGTTCAGCCTGATCTGTACCTACAAATACAAAGCAAACCAACACAGTCATATACTTCATTCGCAAAGACATTGCATACACATTGTTTACTCTACTAACATAGCTTAACACCTTCCAAGCTTATACATGTACAAAAGTCCCAGCACACCATTTATAAACCGAACCAGTCCCAAACCACTTTACTTCTAACCCATTTTTAACAGTTTCCAACTAACAAATAGTTAACAGACTTCTAACCAATTTCACTTCCCTAACATGTCCTAACTGTCACTAACAGTTCTGTTACCAACCTATTCATTTCTAACTAACCAACATCATATAACTGCCAAGCCTAACTGCCATAACATCCCTTTTAACCAACTTTTAACTCAATAACAACCAAAACTGAAATAACCACCGATAACCGATTCTCATTCTAGTTACAAGCCTAACAGATTCATAACAGAATTCAACCGAAACTATAACAGAATGGGAGAGAATCGGGATAAAAATAACTAACCTTGAGAACCGATTATCTTCATCCCTATATAACAGATTTCTTCTTCATCCGTCAGCTTCTAGCCACCCCTTATCCATAACAGAACTCACGCCTCATTCACAGACCACACTTCATCTTCTCCATCTTCAATCCTCTCTCCCATCTTCTTCACTTCAATTCACCTTCTTCAATCTCCATTTTTCTCTCATTTTCACCACCTTCATCTTCACTTCACTCCACCATCTTCACTCTTCAAACTTCAAGTTTTCTCTGAATCTTCATCATCATCACCATTCTCACTCGGCAATCCCTACCCTCCATCTTCAATTCTCCAAATCTTTCTCTTCACCTTCTTCACAAAATTCAACACAGTCAACAATCATCACTTTCTATCTCCTTCATCGATCTTTCATTCAATCTCGGTTCCTCACGATCCTTCAGAAAGTCACAAAACATTCTTCAAAGCCGCGAGCAACAGCACTGTGTTCATCATCATCACCGATTCGTCATTGAGTCGCCCCTGCATCACCTTCAACCACCGCGTTCGTTCATCATCATAATCCTCAATGCTTCGCGACAACGTCAATCGTCCATCAACAACGAATAACAACATCACCACTGCATCGGCTTCACATCCACAACGATCTTCATCGCGGACGAAGAGGGGAGTGAGAGTTGAGTCAAAACGGAAATGAGGTGAAGCTTGAACCGAGAGGTAAGTGGGCCAGAGAGGTTGATCGGTGACGGTGGAATCAGAGAGATCTCCGGCCGCCGTGCACGAGTGAGAGGAAAGAAGAAGACTCGTTCAGAAAATCTCAACAGCCACAAGTTCGTAACCCTAACTTCCTCTTTTAATTATTTTCAATTAACATTAGTGCTAACCACGTTTAATTAGGAATAATTGAGTTTAGTTAAGATTAATAGATGCATTAAGTTTAATCATACAATTGGAAATTGATAAAAAGAAAACATTAATAGAATCTGATAACAAATGAAACCAAAGTCTGAATGCCATTGGATTGAACTCTTTGGGCCTGTACCGAAACTCCTCATTCACACTCCCCTTAAGCCCATATCACGCCATTTTTGCTGATTGAAAACTGAACAAAAATCTGTTTGGGCCACTAGCCTGGGCCCTGCGCCCTATTTTCTGCTTACAGCATTATTTTCAATTCTCACCCCCCTTGGCTTCCCTTAAATTCATATGTAGAATTAGTTTTATTGCATATTTTTGTTGATTAAAAACATAATAAAAATCCTCATTTTTGCCAAGTAGAGTTTAGGTTATTTGTTTAGAATACAATCGTTAGATTCTTTTAGAAAACCTTGTAAAAAACGCCATAAAAATAGTAGTGTTTTTAGTTTAATTTTGCATTAATGCTTGAATCGTTTTTGCACTATTTCCATGTTCGTTTTGTATAATTGTTGTGTGACTTTGTTGCTTAGCTTTTGGCCATATTTTTGGCCTATTTTGTTGGTACCACTTGTATGCTTCTCTTAGAATCCATTAGCATGTTCACATTAGGATTTAGACTTGTATAGACAACTTAGAATAGAATTTAGATATAGTTCCCTATTGCATTCTTTTTCTTTTTCAACTCTTTAAAACATTAATAAAAGGAAGATGCGAATCACATTAAGCAAGTGATAGAGAAATGAGTGGGATTCATTCCCTAATCTATTTCTCAATCACTTAGTGACATAGAAGCGAGTGGGATCCATTCCCTAATCTGTTTCTCGGTCACTACTTAATGGGAGAGAAACGAGTGGGATTCATTCCCTAATCTGTTTCTCAAACATTAATTAATGGGAGAGAAATGAGTGAGATTCATTCTCTAATCTGTTTCTCAAACATTACATAATGGGATGGAAGTGAGTGGGATTCATTCCCTAATCTGCTTCTCGATCATTATACATTTTATGTGATTCGAATCGCAGAGTAATTTCCCTAAAAAAATACACAACCAAAAACACTTTAAAACATCTAATAATGGTTCAGACTAAAGCAAAGTAGAGAAAGTGGTGAGTGGCCCGGTATTGGGAACTGTTCACCCCTCATCTACGCTAAAAGATACAAACCAATCATTTCTTTTTCTTTTGCCTCGTTGGCACCTAAGGGCAATGTCATTTCCGTTCGTACGCATCGTAGGTCGTCCCTTATGCAAGAACGTGAACGTTGACTCCGCCCAACTAAAAAACACAAAACAAACAGAAAATCGTGAGCCGAGCTACGGTAACTCTGATTCCTGAAAAGGATACGTAGGCAGCGGGGTAGGGCCCGTGCGAGTACAATTCTTTATTTTCCCTACATTTTGCATTCATTTCGCATTTAGACATAGACATAGTACACACCCTTTAGATAGAAACCAACATAGGTGGATACCATCGAGTACGATGGGCGCGAGGGGTGCTAATACCTTCCCCTTGCGTAACCGACTCCCGTACCTTGATTCTCTGGTCGCAAGACCCTGTTCCTTTTGTTAGGTTTTCTGATATTCCTTTCCCTTATGGGATAAATATATTGGTGGCGACTCTGTTCCTTTTTCGCGAGCGTGCGACAGCTGGCGACTCTGTTGGGGATGTTGCTAGACCTGTTGCTGGTCCATCCTTAGTGAGTCGATCCTAGCCTGCGTTTGTTTGTTTATTTACTGGGTGTTTATTTGTTTTTATGTCTATACCTTGTATATATGTTTGCATGTTTACTTTTCTGCTTGCATAGCATGTTTATTTCTGTTTGCACATCATGCATATGGATTATATTCTGTGTTCCTTGGGGTCTTCTGTTCTGTTTTGCAGGTTGGGTGGGATGTTCTATGAGGTAAAAGGCCCAATACCCAGGCCAGAGTGACACATAGGATACCTAGGATAGAGTGGATAGTCATGACGCCAACAGAATGTCAGGTTCTGTTGATTGCGATCATGAGACCCACGACCAGTCGAGGTTCAAATGAGATACCGTTGTTGGCATGTATTTGCGACAATGATGGTGTTTCAGGAGAACTGATAACGCTGGAAGCCATTGACCTACCTTGACTTAGATTCACCTGTGAGTGGGGTGGGATATACATGACAGGTACCGTTGGTGACTATTCTGTTCTGTTGATGACTATTGGTTTTCTTGGTATTCAAAAAGGTGTCGGACCTTTGATCTCATGACATTTGACCTGTATCAGTTATTCAGAAGATTGTACAGTGGTTATTAAGATTATATGGACCTTGATCCCATGCTGTTGCATTGCATAACATCATTGTTTTATCCACTTCATTCATGAAAGATCCTAAAGTCTATTCCCAAAAAAAAAAGAAGGAGAAAAAGAAAAAGGAAATAGAAAAGGAAAAAGAAAAGAAAAGATACTTTATACCAAAAAAGAAGCCTTGATTCCAAAAAGAGATAAAAAAGAAAGGAAATGAAAGATTGTGAAAAGACTTTAGGATCTCTCATAAATGAAACATGCATTCATACTATCATGCATTTCATGGTTCTTTCAAAGACTTATGGGACCATTTCTATTCACATTCCAAGATCAACAAAAGTGACTTCTCACCGTTAAGTGCTCGAAAGTTAACAATGGAACAACTCCGTGAGGTTTTGACTGAGATAAGAACGGAAGTGGGGACTGACATAAATCTGTGTATGAAGGTTATTCAAGCCTTTTCTCTTAGACAAGAAGATTTGAGAACAGTTTCTTCAGAGGCCAAATGCAAATGTTAATCTCACACATGAGAAGTTCTTATGAATTAGAGTGTCTGAAGTGTGTTGAGGTTCCTATTACTGTTAAAGAGGCTCCACATCATAAGAACAGTTTGGGAATTGAAATCTTCAAGTTTCCGATTATTGAAATTGACAAAAAGATTCCACCTCTTGAAGACAAGGTTGAAAGCCATAAAAGATTGTGACTCCGTTGATTTAGACATCGTTGGATTGTGCCTAGTGCTTGATGTCAAGAGCTGCAAAGGTCATTTATTCTCTCTCTGGATAGTTTAGACATGCAAGCGAAAGTGGTATTCATCTCTTATACATACGTGGAAGTTGCTTGGGGCTCCCGCACGAGGGATAAGCAAGACGTACTCTTATCTTGAGCATTGCGCCATTCGCATTGCTCGAATCCCTTAAAGCATTACAAATTCTTGGGTGACTTCGTCAGAATCTTCTTCCGTGTGATAATCAAGAGTGTTCCTCACAATGCTTCTCATTCTCAAGGTTCTACTTCATATATCAGTTGCCTTTTCTCAGGATCTCCTTCTCAGTGGCCTTGCTAGTTAACAGAGACAAGAAGAATATGCGAAACAAATTGATGTGATTGCCTTGTGCTCATTCGTTTCCTTGTTTGTTGGAATCACAATTGGTTAAGATTCTAGTATTGGGTCTTCTTCACCACAAGTGGCTCTCTTGAGTTGATGATCATACAAGATTCTTCCCATTTATGATGGCGATTACTACTCTAGCAACTATGCTTGGGGCTCCCGCATGAGGGATAAGCAAGACGTACTCTTATCTTGAGCATTGCATCACCCGCATTTCTCGAATCCCTAAAGCAAGGCAAAAGTTTACAACTCATGGATGACTTTGTTGGAGTTCTCTTTTGAAGTAATCTGAAGAGTTTGGAAGGAACTGCAGAAAGTATTCAAGCTCAACGAGTCCAGACGGAGTCAAGTCTCCTCAACAATGGCATTCATTTAGTTTCGTTATTGCATTCTCATTTGTAACATTTCATTGATTGTTTAAACATTGCTAGCGTGTAAAAACTTGTTAATTTCTGAATGAAAATAAAATACATTGTTTATGTTTGTCTTGAAGAAACCCATTCGTTTTCACTCATAAAATGTTTTGGCATTACGATACCAACTTTACTAATTGCTTGCTTAGGCAAAAAAGCTGAGGGAGAATGATGAAAATAAAATGCAAAATCTCTAATCGTGTGTTTTTGAATAAAACCCTACTGAGGATGTACAGGCATTGTTTCAAATCCCCGAACACCGGAGATATAAGGGAGATAGACCCTCGTCAACCCCTTTGAGTCTTGAAGTAGGAGTTTCTTTTCTAATCATAAAAAACCCTTATTTTAACCTTGGGGCAGGGTAGTGTTCATTTAACTTGATGGAGTGTTCAAAACTCACCAAAAGGGTATGCATCTAAGGATACAACAATGGTTATCCTTCAAAAGGTTGAGGAATTTCAAAACCGCAGTGATTATCCTTATTCCATCAAGAGGTCAAAAGAGGACGATGCCACAATGGTTATCCCTCATCAATCAGAGAATGAGGCAGTCACAATATTTCAAACAAATCGAGAGCAACGCGATATCACACGACTTGTTCAAAAAGGAGAATAAAAAAAAGAGAGCCCGCTAAGTCAATAACATGAAAATAAGTGACTTAGGCAAAAGTTAGGGCATCCCGCTGGACTCCAAAATAAAATTCAAGAGAATTTGTCCAGGCAAAAGTTAGGGAAAGCGGAAGCGAAAAATAAGGATTACAAAAATAAAAATCCTTATCAAAAGAACAAAGTCGTGTGATCAGACACCAAAAATGCAAGATGAAGTGACTGCCATGTCCAAAAAACCTCATTGACTCCTCAACCATTTCAAATTCCTTATGAGGGATGAACACTCGTGTCGAGTTAACTGAACATAGGAATGAAGAACATCACGAAGGGGGTGGGTACCAAATAATTTTGAGCCTAAAAATCCTTTGTTTTCTAAAAACCATGAACCTGGCCAAATTACAACCCTTAAAAGACCTAATTGAAGTAGGGTTTATTTTGAAAGCACACTCCCAAGAGATAGCGTTTAACTGACTCCCAATGAAGCGAGACTCATATCCATGCTGGTATCGTACGTTTGCTTTATCTTCCATATACAAAAAATCGAGGTTGTGTCAACTAGTGATTCGGTCACAAGAGGTCGCAACCTCATTTCAATAAAAAGTTTCTTTAAACTTCAAGACTAACGTACACTTTGCATTAGAATTATCATTCCTAGAATTAACATTCTTTTGCATACAAACATCTGCTTAAACATCAAAGAAATTGTAGGATGAGAATCAGTGAGCAACTTGATCATGTCAAAGCACCAGAGACTTGAGAACTCCGTGGAGTAAAAAGCTAATCATCTCAAATGTTGACCATCAAGAGGCAAGTTATCCAAAAAAAACCCGTTGGGCACGAACAGTTAATGCTTTCCTTGATTACCTTGAGGGGAAGAGTTTGAAGACTTCGTTGAGCGTGGTAAAGTTGTTTCCATATTTGTTTGACTTCAAAACAATGAAAGCTTGAGGACTCTAGTAAGATGTACCTAATCAGGGGCAATTGAATCGAGGTTTGACCTCTCAAAATCAGCATATCTGGGGCAATCATGTCGATAAATCTCTTCGAGCCTTGATCAATTTGGGGCAATCAAGTCGAGGAATCTCTCTTGAGTTCAACCAATCTGGGGCAGTTACGTCAAGATTCGACAAATCTCTCCAAGGACCCTTTGGGGCAAATCCCTCTATAAGTCACGAAGCTTGGGACACAATTCTGAGTTTTTTGTCGCTCCATGACCATAGGAGTTTATTTCTCCTAGAAATTTGGTCTCTCCTCAAGCATAGGAGTTTATTTCTCCTAGGAGTCGTTCTACTTCCCTAATCAAAGCTCCTTATCTGGATTTCTCATCCCCAACATGGTGAATCGAGGGAATCTCCTCGAACTGAAAATCCTCCAACCAGTGGCACATGGTGAGAAGTCAGAAATTATTCTTCAAGTCAAAGAAGGTACATCTTACAAATCAAAGTCCAATATCTATTGGCACCTCCACATGGTCCTTAACACTAAGGGGATTCTCCCTGGTGTTTACCTCACTAATGCCTTTATTTGGCACTCTGCATATAGTATCCACTGCATATAACATTGCATCCTCAAAAGCGTAGCATATCCGTCAAAGCGGATCATTACGCCATAGAAAATTCAAACATGCATACAAAGCATAAGCCAGATAATACAAATCAATGCTAAATCAAGCCAATGGCGCATCCCCACAGAAGTGTCATCTGTATAAACTTCACTTGATATCTGCTACTCCATTACAAATCTCCTCCAGCCATGGTGCCAATACCCGGTGTCCTCAACCCCAAAAGAAGTCTCCCCAATATGGATCGGGTGCAATGTCTTTCTTCTTCAGAATTGTTGTCTCCGAGGTTATTTCCCGTGTGCCGCGCGAAGATTAGAGTGCGAATGAGGATGGGCATTCAACCCATCTCATTTTTCAATCGTTTGAATAATCATACTTGGTGTGTGGCGATTCAAACGATTGCCACTCTTGAAGAGTTACACCCCGCCTTTGGCCTGAGGGATTAATGTAATTCTTATGCTTCGTAAGCATCAATATCCCCGTAACCCCCCGTGGTTACTGTCATCTTATTGCCGAGCCTAGTCGTCCCTAGCCTCCGTGATTCCCACCCTCGTACGGGAAATTTTTTCAGATCCAACCCCTGTGTTGTGCATCCCCTGCCTCTCGTCCAGGCACACCATTTTCAAAACTAAATTCCAATCCCCAGTAGGTCCATCTACCAAGCTTCTCAAACACTCGTCTGTGTCATTCTTTCGATACTCGTCTGTATCTTCTTTTGATGCTCGTATGTGTCATCCCTTTGGTACTCGTCTGTATCTTCTTTTGATGCTCGTCTGTGTCATTCTTTCGATGCTCGTCTGTGTCATTCTTTCGATACTCGTCTGTATCTTCTTTTGATGCTCGTCTGTGTCATTCTTTCGATACTCGTCTGTATCTCCTTCTGATGCTCGTATGTGTCATTCTTTCGATACTCGTCTGTATCTCCTTTTGATACTCGTATGTGTCATTCTTTCGATACTCGTCTGTATCTCCTTTTGATGCTCGTATGTGTCATTCTTTCGATACTCGTCTGTATCTTCTTTTGATGCTCGTCTGTGTCATTCTTTCGATACTCGTCTGTATCTCCTTCTGATGCTCGTATGTGCCATTCTTTCGATACTCGTCTGTATCTCCTTTTGATGCTCGTATGTGTCATTCTTTCGATACTCGTCTGTATCTCCTTTTGATGCTCGTATGTGTCATTCTTTCGATACTCGTCTGTATCTTCTTTTGATGCTCGTCTATGTCATTCTTTTGATGCTCGTATGTGTCATTCTTTCGATACTCGTCTGTATCTCCTTCTGATGCTCGTATGTGTCATTCTTTCGATACTCGTCTGTATCTCCTTTTGATGCTCGTATGTGTCATTCTTTCGATACTCGTCTGTATCTCCTTCTGATGCTCGTATGTGTCATTCTTTCGATACTCGTCTGTATCTCCTTCTGATGCTCGTATGTGTCATTCTTTCGATACTCGTCTGTATCTCCTTCTGATGCTCGTATGTGTCATTCTTTCGATACTCGTCTGTATCTCCTTCTGATGCTCGTATGTGTCATTCTTTCGATGCTCGTCTGTATCTCCTTCTGATGCTCGTATGTGTCATTCTTTCGATACTCGTCTGTATCTCCTTTTGATGCTCGTATGTGTCATTCTTTCGATACTCGTCTGTATCTCCTTTTGATGCTCGTATGTGTCATTCTTTCGATACTCGTCTGTATCTCCTTTTGATGCTCGTATGTGTCATTCTTTCGATACTCGTCTGTACCTCCCTTTGGATGCTCGTATGTGTCATTCTGTCGATACTCGTCTGTATCCCCTTTAAAACACTTGTCTATCTTACCTTCCCACCAGACATACTTCTGCTCCGACCACTTCCATGTAGTAAACATTTCCTTTGAGAACCTTGTATTGGCACCTTAGGCTACGTTACAAGCTATCACCATTCATCCAATAACTCACTGTAAATATTTCCACCAAAAAAAAAAAAAGAAAAATATTCTCTTTCCCCAGCAGATATCAAAACAAAAAATAATAAGAATAACGTTTCACCATCGTTTCAGGACAAATTTCAGGTCTTGATATTTAATCTTCTTCTACCTCGAATGTTCGAAAGGCTAACGCCAATCTCACCTTCAGGTTTAAGATGATTAAATAGGGGCAGCTGTCATACCCCAAATTTGTCCTACCCCTAATTTATTTCTATCTGGCTTACGCTTTGCATTCATCTGCATCTTTCCATTAGGTCATTGACATAACATGTGTCATTAATCAATAAAATTGGCAAGGGATCGAGGTCGTAGATAAAGCTGAGGCTTCACATGGCTTGAAGTTCATACTTTGTGCAGGCTTGTTTCTATTAAGGTTTTCAACTAATAGTGGGGTAAGGTTCATTCCGTTGTGCTTGTGTCAACTGGTGGATTCTCAGGGTTGTTCCTATGATCATCTTATTGTTAGGGTGTCATCTGGTTTATTCTTCAATCCAAAGTTTGGTTCATTTGATTTCTTGGAATACAAGCCATTCGTTTGAAGCTTCGCCAAAAGAGTGTGTATTCATTCATTTGAAGAAAGGAGGGAAATGCATTCTTGAATTCAAAAAGAAAGCAAAATGGATGGAAGAACATATTCAAAGGCTATTTAAAGAAGGAAGAAAATTTCATTATTTCATCTCATCATATCAAATATTGTTACAAAAAGGAACCATCTCATTACATGTCCAAGCTCATTATCCATTACATTTCAAGAGCCAAACATACATTACAGCCAAGCCATGTCTATCTACACTTTCAACCATAGCAAATCCATAAACCATAAAAACCCCTAAACTTACATCAAAACCAAACCCATAAACTAAAAGTCCATTACAAAATTCAGTCGAATTCTATTACATCATTCCCAAAATCCATACATTACAAAATTCGACCTCAAATCCATTACAAAAACCCATTTGAAACTACAAAGAAAAATACCCTAACCCTTTCCTAGACCTATCCCTTCAGTTTTCAATTTCATTCCAATTGCCCAGCCAATCTCCACTTCATAATGTATACTCCCTTGCTTGACATGACCAAAAGCTCCATGAAGCTTGCCTTCATACACTTTCACAATTTAATCCATGGATTCATAACAGACCTGCCGAGATCAATAAATAAATTTAAACAAGTCAGTACTCAATAACGCATCCGGTTCAGAACAATAAAAGAACATATCCTGGCAACACTCCAAACCACATAACATATTAAGGCAGCCGTATTCCAATTTACCAATAACTAACCCTTAATTGTCCAATAACGTTTTGTTCTAACCACCTGCAAAACCTGAAACCATAAAGCCTATCCTAACTTCCTAACAGAATTTATTTTCATTTCACAAGTCATGGGTTTACCTCTAACTAGTAGCTACAACCTGTTAAACCAAATTCAAATACATCCATCAAACCTGCAACATACAAATCCAGTTTCAAAGTTCAAACAATAACAGCTCACCATTTCTTGCTTTCATGAAACCACCAGCCCTGCATTCACAATTACCAACAACGGAAAAACCAGCTAACAGTAGCTACTTAACAATTTCTTACAGCTACCTACACCAACTGTCAATAACAGAATGACTTTCTACTAACTTCCATAAACCGCTCTAATAGATTAAACATCACCGTTCAGCCTGATCTGTACCTACAAATACAAAGCAAACCAACACAGTCATATACTTCATTCGCAAAGACATTGCATACACATTGTTTACTCTACTAACATAGCTTAACACCTTCCAAGCTTATACATGTACAAAAGTCCCAGCACACCATTTATAAACCGAACCAGTCCCAAACCACTTTACTTCTAACCCATTTTTAACAGTTTCCAACTAACAAATAGTTAACAGACTTCTAACCAATTTCACTTCCCTAACATGTCCTAACTGTCACTAACAGTTCTGTTACCAACCTATTCATTTCTAACTAACCAACATCATATAACTGCCAAGCCTAACTGCCATAACATCCCTTTTAACCAACTTTTAACTCAATAACAACCAAAACTGAAATAACCACCGATAACCGATTCTCATTCTAGTTACAAGCCTAACAGATTCATAACAGAATTCAACCGAAACTATAACAGAATGGGAGAGAATCGGGATAAAAATAACTAACCTTGAGAACCGATTATCTTCATCCCTATATAACAGATTTCTTCTTCATCCGTCAGCTTCTAGCCACCCCTTATCCATAACAGAACTCACGCCTCATTCACAGACCACACTTCATCTTCTCCATCTTCAATCCTCTCTCCCATCTTCTTCACTTCAATTCACCTTCTTCAATCTCCATTTTTCTCTCATTTTCACCACCTTCATCTTCACTTCACTCCACCATCTTCACTCTTCAAACTTCAAGTTTTCTCTGAATCTTCATCATCATCACCATTCTCACTCGGCAATCCCTACCCTCCATCTTCAATTCTCCAAATCTTTCTCTTCACCTTCTTCACAAAATTCAACACAGTCAACAATCATCACTTTCTATCTCCTTCATCGATCTTTCATTCAATCTCGGTTCCTCACGATCCTTCAGAAAGTCACAAAACATTCTTCAAAGCCGCGAGCAACAGCACTGTGTTCATCATCATCACCGATTCGTCATTGAGTCGCCCCTGCATCACCTTCAACCACCGCGTTCGTTCATCATCATAATCCTCAATGCTTCGCGACAACGTCAATCGTCCATCAACAACGAATAACAACATCACCACTGCATCGGCTTCACATCCACAACGATCTTCATCGCGGACGAAGAGGGGAGTGAGAGTTGAGTCAAAACGGAAATGAGGTGAAGCTTGAACCGAGAGGTAAGTGAGCCAGAGAGGTTGATCGGTGACGGTGGAATCAGAGAGATCTCCGGCCGCCGTGCACGAGTGAGAGGAAAGAAGAAGACTCGTTCAGAAAATCTCAACAGCCACAAGTTCGTAACCCTAACTTCCTCTTTTAATTATTTTCAATTAACATTAGTGCTAACCACGTTTAATTAGGAATAATTGAGTTTAGTTAAGATTAATAGATGCATTAAGTTTAATCATACAATTGGAAATTGATAAAAAGAAAACATTAATAGAATCTGATAACAAATGAAACCAAAGTCTGAATGCCATTGGATTGAACTCTTTGGGCCTGTACCGAAACTCCTCATTCACACTCCCCTTAAGCCCATATCACGCCATTTTTGCTGATTGAAAACTGAACAAAAATCTGTTTGGGCCACTAGCCTGGGCCCTGCGCCCTATTTTCTGCTTACAGCATTATTTTCAATTCTCACCCCCCTTGGCTTCCCTTAAATTCATATGTAGAATTAGTTTTATTGCATATTTTTGTTGATTAAAAACATAATAAAAATCCTCATTTTTGCCAAGTAGAGTTTAGGTTATTTGTTTAGAATACAATCGTTAGATTCTTTTAGAAAACCTTGTAAAAAACGCCATAAAAATAGTAGTGTTTTTAGTTTAATTTTGCATTAATGCTTGAATCGTTTTTGCACTATTTCCATGTTCGTTTTGTATAATTGTTGTGTGACTTTGTTGCTTAGCTTTTGGCCATATTTTTGGCCTATTTTGTTGGTATCACTTGTATGCTTCTCTTAGAATCCATTAGCATGTTCACATTAGGATTTAGACTTGTATAGACAACTTAGAATAGAATTTAGATATAGTTCCCTATTGCATTCTTTTTCTTTTTCAACTCTTTAAAACATTAATAAAAGGAAGATGCGAATCACATTAAGCAAGTGATAGAGAAATGAGTGGGATTCATTCCCTAATCTATTTCTCAATCACTTAGTGACATAGAAGCGAGTGGGATCCATTCCCTAATCTGTTTCTCGGTCACTACTTAATGGGAGAGAAACGAGTGGGATTCATTCCCTAATCTGTTTCTCAAACATTAATTAATGGGAGAGAAATGAGTGAGATTCATTCTCTAATCTGTTTCTCAAACATTACATAATGGGATGGAAGTGAGTGGGATTCATTCCCTAATCTGCTTCTCGATCATTATACATTTTATGTGATTCGAATCGCAGAGTAATTTCCCTAAAAAAATACACAACCAAAAACACTTTAAAACATCTAATAATGGTTCAGACTAAAGCAAAGTAGAGAAAGTGGTGAGTGGCCCGGTATTGGGAACTGTTCACCACTCATCTACGCTAAAAGATACAAACCAATCATTTCTTTTTCTTTTGCCTCGTTGGCACCTAAGGGCAATGTCATTTCCGTTCGTACGCATCGTAGGTCGTCCCTTATGCAAGAACGTGAACGTTGACTCCGCCCAACTAAAAAACACAAAACAAACAGAAAATCGTGAGCCGAGCTACGGTAACTCTGATTCCTGAAAAGGATACGTAGGCAGCGGGGTAGGGCCCGTGCGAGTACAATTCTTTATTTTCCCTACATTTTGCATTCATTTCGCATTTAGACATAGACATAGTACACACCCTTTAGATAGAAACCAACATAGGTGGATACCATCGAGTACGATGGGCGCGAGGGGTGCTAATACCTTCCCCTTGCGTAACCGACTCCCGTACCTTGATTCTCTGGTCGCAAGACCCTGTTCCTTTTGTTAGGTTTTCTGATATTCCTTTCCCTTATGGGATAAATATATTGGTGGCGACTCTGTTCCTTTTTCGCGAGCGTGCGACACCAGTGTTGAAAATTTAGCTAGACATACTATTTATTACGGACATGCAGAAACAATATGAAAAGGTAAATTCAAACATGTCAGCCAATAACAAAATAAATAAGCATGTAAGTAGAAATCTGGAATTTAATTAATAAACTGAAATAATCTTCAAGTACCAAATATCTTCAATACAGGAAGAGACTTCTTTTTCGATTACAACTTGAATTCCGAAAATAAAAGGTCCTAAATCTATGGTGAAATAGCTCCTCAATATGAGAAACTATTGCTTATGGAAAGTAATTAAAAGGCTGGAAACTAAGGTGCAAAGGAAATGGAAAATAGCAGTAAACTGAAACTTGCAGTAAACAGAAAATAATGAAAATTGACAGAAGGGAAGAGAGAAACGGAGGCTTCAGTAACTGCCCCTTTTATAACCCTCCAAGCATGACCTAAGTCTCCCTAGAATCTAGGAAGCACTACTTGATTCGTGTGAGAAACTGTTAAACTTGTGGGCTTCTGTTTCATCTATTCGTGAGCTATTATGTTTCAATTTTACTAACACTTGTGTCGTTCGTGGTGTTTATGTGTCGTGGGGCACACTTTCTACTTATGTCGGTCGTCATGGCCCTTTGTGCCGCTCTTAACAGCCTTCTGCCAAATGAAATTTAGCACACACTTCTGCTAAATAGCAGAAGTGCATCCTTTTGCCATTTTTCTTCTTATTTCTTTGCATAAGCTAGGATCAAAGTAAAAACCTGAAATCATAGTAAAAATACCAACGTGAAGTAATATAATCGATGAAAACGAAGAATTAATTCATGTAAATTCAGCTTAATATGTGATACGATTTCACGTTATCAGTATGAATCCAAGCACCAGAAAATGTGTTGTTTTTTAATTATTTATGTGTCTTATATTTTTATTTTCAAATTATTTTTAATTTAAGATACAATATTTTTTAAGATTATATATGAAAAATTTGAATATATATTATTGATGTAAAATAATTTTGTTTTCATTTTAAAAGTATATCTTCCTTTTAAAAATAATAAATTGTTTTGATAAAACTATTTTGTTTTTCTTATTTACATTTTTATTACATTTTGAAAACAAAAGTGTGCGTATCACGTAGTACTCGTGCGAACGCATGAATAACACATCAGTACCATGTAAGCGTGCGAATAATCATACCAAAATCCGTGCAAACGCACAGGTTATTATATTTTTATACATATAAAGAAAAAAAAGTAAAAATAATGTATTAATCCAAACACTATAAATATTTTGTTTTTTAATTATTTATGTATCTAATATTTTTATTTTGAAATTATTTTTAATTTAAGATATAAAATTGTTTAAGATAATATATGGAAAATTGAAATATATATTATTATTGTAAAACACTTTTCATAAAATCATTATGTTTTTATTTTAAAAATATGTTTTTCTTTTAAAAATTATAATCTATTTTGGTAAATTAATTTTTTTTTTCTTATCAATATTTTAATTATATTTTGAAAACAAAAGGTGCGTACCACACCAGTACCCGTGCAGACGCACAAGTTGAAGGATAGAAAAACACTTAGAAAGGGGGGTTTGAATAAGTGTAGTCTTAAAAACTTGAAAGATAAAAACAATTTGCACAGTTATTTTTATCCTGGTTCGTTGTTAACTAAACTACTCCAGTCCACCCCCACGGAGTGATTTACCTCACCTGAGGATTTAATCCACTAATCGCAACAGATTACAATGGTTTTCCACTTAGCCCACAACTAAGTCTTCTAGAGTATCCTGATCACAACCTGATCACTCTAGGAACAAATGCTTAGACACAAGCTAAGACTTTCTTAGAGTATCCTGACCACCACGTGATCACTCTAATTACAAATGCTAAGACACAAGCTAAGACTTCCTAGAGTATCCTGATCAACACTTGATCACTCTAGTTACTTACAAATTAATGTAATCAAATAAGAGTTTTACAATGCTTCTGAAAAGCTATAATCACAACAGTGATATTTCTCTTAAAGTTTAAGCTTAATCTCACTAATATATTACAACAGCAATGTAGTGAGCTTTGATGAAGATGAAGTTTCTGAGCTTTTAGTTTAAACAGCGTTTCAGCAAGTTAATTGTTAGCGAAATCGTCAACCTTGCTTCTCATCAGAACTTCATATTTATAGGCACTTGAGAAGATGACCGTTGGGAGCATTTAATGCTTTGCGTGTTCCGTACAGCATTGCATTTAATGTTTCACGCTTTTGTCAACTACCTCGAGCCTTGTTCACGCTGTGTCTACTGACGTTGCCTTTAATAGCTTCCAACGTTCCTTTTGTCAGTCGGCGTAGCCTGCCACCTGTACTTTCTTCTGATCTGATGTTTGTGAATAAGATGTTTGAATATCATCAGAGTCAAACAGCTTGGTGCATAGCATCTTCTTGTCTTCTGACCTTGAAGTGCTTCTGAGCGTGATACCATGAGAGCTTCAGTGCTTCTGCTTCTGATCTCAAGTTCTTCTGATGCTTCCATAGACCCATGTTCTGATTCTGCCTTGACCATCTTCTGATGTCTTGCCAGACCATGTTCTGATGCTGCATGCTGAACCTTCTGAGACAAAGCTTCTGAGCGCTGATTTGTGCATACTCTTTATATATTTCCTGAAAGGGAATTTGCAATGTATTAGAGTACCACATTATCTCACACAAAATTCATATCCTTGTTATCATCAAAACTAAGAATATTGATCAGAACAAATCTTGTTCTAACAATCTCCCCCTTTTTGATGATGACAAAAACATATATAAATGATATGAATTTGCGATCAGAAAGAGCAGACGGCTAAAGACAATTACACAGCTATAGCATAAGCATGTGAATATGTCTCCCCCTGAGATTAACAATCTCCCCCTGAAATTAATACTAGAAGAATTTTAATAATAAAAGACTTCCCTGATTATTTCGGTAGAGACGTTCACAGTGCTTGATCTTCAGAACATTCATGACTTTTGATTTCTGCTTCCATAGGACAGCTTCAGAACTTTGAATTTCTTTAGATCCTCAGAACATTCACAGCTTCTGATTTCTGCTTCCATCGGACAGCTTCAGAACTTGAATTTCTTCTTTCATCACTTCATGCTAGATTGTATCAGAACATTGTTGAATGTACCAGAGCATCATCAGAGCATCTCTACATCCTGAAATGTTACAGAACAAAAACTAAACGACAGAAGTCAACATGAATGAATCAGAACATAAAAAATGTTTCAGAGCATATAATATGTATCAGAGCCATATAAGCCATATAGAATGTATCAGAACAAATAGACATAATGTTTCAGATCATATTCTATCATCAGAATATCTGAACATTCTTCCTTCTTGCTTCTGATTCTGAAGCTTCATAGCACTCAGCATGCTTCAAGAATCCAAGAGCTTAATTCATCTTGTTGCTTCTTATGTTGCTCTTTAAAAGAGAATCTTCAATTCCTGCAACAACACAACTTAAAAACATAGAACTTTGCAAGTTCTGTTAGTAATGTGGGGCCTTTTTACCCAGTAACTAATAAAATTTAATCAGATCATTTATCATATATTTTCTCCCCCTTTTTGTCATAACATCAAAAAGAATAAAAGATTCAGATGCAAAAAACGACAAAGGAAAGAAACAGAAATAAACTTTTCATTGATCAAACAAACAGAATTACAAAAGGTGAATGCAGAAACAGATGCAACAAGGAAGGAAAACTACAAAGACTAACGACTAAGACCCTAGCCTAGACAAAATCTGCGCCAGAATGTCATGAACCCCGTCAGTGCTTTCAGTTTGTCTTGCCATGAAGGAGCGAAACTCAGCATTGGCTGCTTCTTGCGCATCCAAACGGGAAGCCAGCATAGCCTCATTCTGATGCAGAGCTTCCAAGGTCTCCATCAGAGCTAAGGATACACCAGAAGAAGAAGCACCAGAATTTCTACCAACAGGGACAGCAATCTCAGCAGAACGATCTTCTGGAAGGTCTTCAGCAGCCTCAGCATACTCTGGTTCAGGCAAAACAGAAGCTCCAACTTCCAACGCCTGAAGAATAGCTGCTAGGTTTGTTGGAGGAGTAGGACCAGCAACTTCAGCAGGATAAACCACTTCTGGAAAGACCATGTGAGGAGCACTTTCAGAAGGGTTCATTCTGAACCAATCAAACAGCCACTGAAAGTCTCCAGTCAGCACAGGGTACCATGGTCTCCAAACCACGATGTCTCTGCAGAGATTTTCTTCTTCCATCTCATCTGCAGGTATCCTCTCTTCAAGAACTCTTCTGTTCCTGATGAGATGGTGATAGCTGCTTTCACCAGCTTCCAAGAAACGACCACGAACACCAGGTGCGTCAGACATGATCCTTCTCTGGACGTCCGTAGCCCTAACCAGAAAATCCTGACGAAATGCATCCCAGAGGTTGCAAGTAGCATACTCATCCAGATGGTTAAGGTGAGCAGCGCCCAGAATCTCCAACCAGCTATTTACATCAGAATGTAAAAGCTCTAGAAATGATTGAGTGGTAGGAGTTGGAGGGTTGACAGTGAACCTGGAGTCGGGAAACACAAAGTTGTAGGGGTTAGGTGTTCTGGTGGGAAAAGGGTGTGAGAGTGGTGAGGAGATATCTGTGAGATGGGTAGAGGGAGAGAGGATATCAGATGGTGAAGATGGTGGTTCCAGAGAGGTGAATGAAAAAGAGGAGGTGGTGGAGGTCTGTGAAGAGGGAGGTGATTCAGGGATACCTTCAAGGGGCTGATACACACGTCTAGAGTAGTTTCCAAACATCATATCTTCAAACGGGTTCACTTTGAGAGGGTCATAGGTGATCCTTACTCTTTTTGGTTTGATTTCTTGTTCATCAGTTGCCTTTCTCTTTTGTTTTCGATCAGTTTCTTGATTTCCAGAGCTTGACGAGGGATTCATGATGACTTTGCAGATAGTGAAAACTGCTAGGTTTATGATATGAATGCAAAAAGAGAGAGAACGAAAAAGAAACTGAATGCAAGAGAGAGAGAAATATAAGAGGGAAAAGATATGTTTGAAGAGTATAAAAATAAACTGAAATGATGAATGGCATTTAATGTTACATGACGTGAGGAGAGATAATAATGACAAAGGAAGTGATTAGCACAGTTACCTAAGTAGGCGTCCCCTCAACTGCACGCACGTTTGTCCAGAAATAGTGAACACGTGTTTACCATCTGGATAGCCAGTTACAGCTGTTTTACTTTTAAAGAGATTCTGAATCAACTTAGACAATGAAGCGTTAGTAATAACTGAATCACTACTTCTAATTGATTACAAACAGAACTTCTTATAAAAGACTAATCCAATCTCATTTCAGAATATACTCATACATAAGATCTTCCCATCTTCTCATTCTGGGCATAAATCCATACTGATATTCTTCAGAATAAACTTAAACCTATCTTCAGCAAGGGGTTTTGTAAAGATATTGTCACGGGGAAAAATCGTTGTCTTTTTTCGGGATGAGACACCTGATGCCTTCTTTGGGCTCGAGTGCTCAAAAAATGATTTTTCTTTTGTACCGACCAAACTTTTTATTGTTTCCAAAAGAGGAAAAGGAAAAAAGCTGCAATAACCTAAAAGTGGGGGGAGAGATCTTGGGTAAGAGGGTTGGTTATACGAAGGGAAGGTATTAGCACCCAACGTATCTATAGTACTCTATAGGTTTCTTTGTTTTGTTTATTCCATTCTTGTTATGGGGGTTCTTGTGAAATAGGTGGGACCTAAGGTGTTGGTTTGATTATGCTCGCAAAGATCATCGCGATCCTCTGCATACATATCCCCTATAGGGAATCAGAGCATCTGTAGCTCGGGGTCTACGGGTGCTAAGGTTTGAATGGTTTTTTTTGTTTTGTTTTGCTCGCCAAGGATACGACCTTGTGCCTACGTATTCTCAAAGGGATGTTGAGAAAGTCAGAGCAATCGTAGTTCCCACTTATGCTAGTGGAAGCAAAGGATAAGAGACAAATGTCATCTTAATGCTAGATGTATCTAATCTATATCATCACATACATCTGTTTGATTTTTGTTTTGAAAATCTTTTCATTATAAGCCCTGGGCCATGCCACTTATGGCGCTTAGAATGATAAAGATGTTTTTGTTTGTTTAACCAGCCTTGTGGCAAAAACTTTCAATGAAGTCAGCCTTGTGACAAAAAGTTTTGATTAATCAGCCAGCCTTGTGGCAAAAGTTTCAATGAAGTCAGCCTTGTGACAAAAACTTTGATTAATCAGCCAGTACGGTGGCAAAATGGTTTGATTGATTAGCCAGCCTTGTGGCAAAAAGTTTGATTGATTAGCCAGCCTTGTGGCAAAAAAGTTTGATTGATTGATTGTTTGTGATGATATAGAAGAGATACTCATATCATAGAGATGATAAATGTCTAATCTCCTAGGGTATTTGATTTGGATATTGGGGATGCTTATAAGAAGCCCGTGGGTCCTTGTACGAAGCCCAAGAGGAGGCTATCCGAGGGTCCTTGCATTGTAAGCCCAAGAGGAGGCTATGGGAGGGACAATCCAGGGTCCTTGCATTGTAAGCCCAAGAGGAGGCTATGGGAGGGTCACTCGTTTGTACAAAGCCCAAGGGGAGGCATGGTATAGTTGGTTTGAGCTCTTAGAGCGATTTCACCGGGAAACCATACTCTATGTCCTAACCTAAACTAGGGAGATTCTTTGCACGAAGCCCAATAGGAGGCTATGGGGAACCTAGTGTTGTACTAAGTTGAACAAGCATATATAACACAATCACAAGTATGAACAAGTACGAACAAACATGAACAAGTACATGAACAAATATGAACAGTTATACATATATGACAAAGTGTGTGTGTATATAATGGAGTTTATGAAGGAAATATACCTGTAAGCATGATCCATTTGTATACACGGGGGCTCGGGACTCATACTCGAGGAGAGGTCCACTTGAATTTATTCAAAGCTATGTAAACAGGTATTCACAAAGGGGCTTGGGACTTATACCTACATGGAGGCCCATGGTATTTTTGGGAAGATTTAAAGAAAACCTTCATTTTTGGTTTGTTATTCAAAGTTAAAAAACAGATTAAGATATGTACAAAAGTGTGTGTACAATGAAATACCTAATTTCATGTACAGGAATGGGTATGTACAAAAGGGGCTTGGGACTTATACCTACATGGAGGCCCATGGTATTTTTGAAAAGTTTTGTTTCTTTGAAGTTTTGTTGTTTTGGAAATGATTTGAAAATTGTTTGAAAAGATTTTATTTTGAAGAATGTTTTATTGTTTTGAAAACTGTACAAAAAGAAAAGAAATGGGACTTACACTCTCTAATATTCGAGAGGCCCCACATCGTTTTGAAAATCAATTGATCAATTAAAAAGATTTAATCAATAGTTTCAAAAAGAAATGGTTTATCGTTTTTGAAAAGAATCGCGATCGCTTGTTTTAAAATGGTTTGAATTTTGAAAGGAGTCAAATTAATCAAGATAAACAAAAAGATTATCTTCAATTAACACTTAGATGATCAGGGTTTGCTCAAAAAATATTTACAAGTGATTAAGTTTGAAAATCAAATGAAAAATAATATTTAAAAGTATTAAAAATACTTAAAAACAAGTCATTTTAAACTTATTTAAAAATGTATCAAATAAATATTTTTTGATGATCTTTTTTGATATTCTTAAAATATATGTGTTAAACAAGAAGTGTGTAAAAAATGAATGAAAAATGAATTAATTTGATGTGTTAAATAATTAATTAAAGTTGTGTGAAAAAAAAAAAAGAAAGAAAAATAGTGTTTAAAAAAATGGTTTGTCTTCACAAGGGTTTGAACCCACGCCCTTATACTTACCAGCCAAAACAACAACCAACTGAGCTGCGCGTGCAGCTTGTTATTCACACGCGTCCATTCAATTATATTTTAAAACAAATATTTGAAAACTTTGAACAAAATCTGGCGCCAAGAACACACCCTAACTGGATTTTGAAATTCTTTGAAACTGAACCAAATTGATCAAGTGAAGGGTCTATCTTGCTCGGTTTTGGACGAGGAACATGATGGTAGCGTTTAATTTCATTTATTTTAACTCTAAGGCTATCAATTTTCTGATGAACACGAAGAACCCTAATATGACAAATCATTGTGAAATCGTGTATGATCATGATATGATGCAATTGATTGAGGGTTAATGATCCTCATAGGTGCAGAAACAAGATGGTATATCAATATTTCATTTATGATGCGTGCATGATAGAGTTTGAAGTTCATGAGCACTTACCTCAAAAACGGCCAAACTGAGAATTGAATTCTGCAAATGAGGAGTTCCAGTTGTTGTTTCTTGATCTGGACAGCATCAGTGGACCTTATGGAAGGTGTTTGAATGCCTGGAATGAATTGAAAACCCCTGGACCAGTTGGTGATGCTCGATCTGCAGTAGGACTCAAGTGAGGATCAAGCTTGATGATTTTGGTGTTTCAGATCATGGATGATGGTTGGAATAGTTCATATATGGTATATGGAATGTGTTTGGATGATTAGCTTGGACAGAATTGGCCTAGAATTGATTTTGGCATGATAAGGTTCAATATATGCAAATATGGAAGTGAGGTAGTGATTTTGTGATTTGAGGTGTTTTGGGGTGTATGAATGGATCAAACACATCCCATATGATGTTTATGAGTTGTGGGAAGCATCATTTTGCTCAGAACTTGCAAAGGATGGAACTTGCACTTTCTCCTCTTTGAAACTCATGAAACTTGCAATTCAAGAAAGAAGAGAGAAAACCTATAATTGTGAGGTTTTGGTGTGAATTGAAGAGTGGAAATGACCTCTATTTATAGGCCATGAGTTCTGAATGCAGAACCTTGCAACTTGCTTCTTCTTTGGTGATTTGGCATTTGGAGATAAAGTGGAATCTTTACATTTAATGCAAATGGTTAAAGTAACTAAACCATGGTTATTTTGGCCAAGCTTCTTATCTCTTTCCCATCTGTCTCAAATCAGAAAATATCTTCCAATTATTGCCTCTATGTATCATTACTTGGTCCATTTGGCAATTTGGTTCATAACTTAGTGAAAATGGCATGAGATTTCAAGTGAAAAGTTCACTAATGTCAAAATTCAAAACCATGGCTACACTCCATATTTTTGCATGCTCTTGGACATTTTGGAAAGCTCATATTACACACTTCAAAACCCTAGTTGAAAGTTTCTTCAAGATCTTTAAGGAAGTGGGTGAAAAAGATCCATGAACTTTGAGAAAAATGAAGTTTCAAGTGAAATTTTCCAAAGATGCCAACTTTGAAGCTCCATATCTCTTAAATGGTTGATCTTATGGAAAAAATTTATATGTGTCAAAGTTGTTTATTGGATCAAAATCTACAACTTTCATGTTGGAAGTTTTTTTCAGTTTGTAGGTGAAATTTTGAGAAATTCCCTTCCAAAGTTTGGAAAAAACCATGAAAAACACTTAGAAAAATTTTCTAAGTATGAAAGTCAAACTTTTGACTTTTTGATTCTTGATTGATTTTCTTGATTTTTCTTGATCAAATGACTTCATATATCATATATTGATGATTCAAAACTTCAAAAGTCATGGTTGACCAAAATTCCCCAAAAGTCAATGGTGATCCTGTACAGTTGACTTTTTCAGACGAATCGCGTTTCTGGAGATTTCAAATGAAACAGGCCATCCTCATCAAATGAATGGTATGAATGGATCACATTGAAGCATTAGAGGATATTGAGCCATGGTTTGAGTTGTGGCACCATGTCCTGATTAAAAAGTCAGTGGTTCAGTGAATTAGGTCAAAAACCCTAATTGTCGACCTGATGAAATTGATGACTGTAAATCTTGAATTGAGATGCAATCTCCATTGTATATTGTCATAGGGATTATTTGAAGATGATTGAAACCTTTGATTGACTTCCTGGGGATTTTTAGGGTTTCCCAAATGTGATCCCTGATTTTGGTCCCTGATAGTTCAAAACCCTAATCTGATGATTTGCAATTTCACTGTTGATCATTCCTTGTGTAGGAGATGTCTTGAGTCAATAGATTAGGCCAAAATGATGTACTTGGGGTCTTGAGGTCATGTCCTTAGTCATTAGGTCAAACCCTGAGAAAAAGTCAGGAGTATGCTAACTTCAGTCAAAACCCTAATCTGGTTGATTTAAAGCCTTTGAGCTTGTTGGAATGAATCTCTGAGGACCAAATATTGATTGTAGATGAAGATGATTCATTTGAGATGAAGGGAGAACAAAACCCTAATTGACTGTTTCTTGCACTGATGAGTGATCTCTTGATTAAACCCTGCTGAGCACAAGTAACAAACACAAGCTATGCAATTTGTTAGAGATGCAAATGATGCATATGCAAATGATATGAGGTGGTATCTTAGGTCAAAAATTGGGGTATGACAGATATCAGCCCATTGATGGTCTGTATCCACAAAGTTTAAAGATATAACACCCTTTTGAACATAGTCCCTTATGAAATGATGTTTAATCTCAATATGTTTAGCTTTTGAATGTAAGATAGGATTCTTAGATAAACATATAGCAGAAGTATTATCACAGAAAATAGGAATGATACTCTCATATATCTGATAATCTTCTAGCTGACTTCTCATCCAGAGCATTTGTGTGCTACATCCAGCAGCAGCAACATATTCTGCTTCTGTTGTTGAGAGGGCAATTGTAGCTTGCTTCTTGCTGTACCATGAGATCAGATGACTTCCAAGAAATTGACAACTTCCAGAAGTACTTTTCCTTTCAATTCTATCTCCAGCATAGTCAGCATCACAGAATCCTACTAAGTTGTATTCTTTGGATCTTCTATAAACCAAACCAACATTAGTAGTACCTTTCAGATACCTCAGAATTCTCTTAACCGCAGTTAAATGAGATTCTCTCGGATCTGATTGGAATCTAGCACACAAACAAACACTAAAGAGAATGTCAGGTCTAGAAGCAGTTAGGTATAGAAGAGATCCAATCATACCTCTGTACAACTTCTGATCAACCTTCTTACTTACCTCATCCTTACCTAGGACACATGTTGGATGCATAGGAGTTTTGGCTTCTTTGCTTTCAGAGAGATTAAACTTCTTCAGCAGTTCTTTCACATACTTCGTTTGATGAACATAGGTTCCATCAGAAGTTTGGTTGATTTGAATCCCAAGGAAATACTTGAGTTCTCCCATCATGCTCATTTCAAATTCAGCCTGCATAGACTCAGCAAACTCCTTTCCAAGTGTAGCATTAGATGTTCCAAAGATAATATCATCAACATATATTTGACAAATTAAAATATCCTTTTTAAATGTTTTACAAAAGAGAGTAGTGTCCACTTTTCCTCTAGTGAAACCATTTTCCAGAAGGAAAGAACTCAAACGTTCATACCAAGCTCTAGGAGCCTGTTTCAATCCGTATAATGATTTCTTTAATTTAAAAACATGATTTGGAGACATGGAGTCTTCAAAACCAGGAGGTTGATGGACATAAACTTCTTCATCTATATAACCATTTAAGAAGGCACTCTTGACATCCATCTGATAAAGAGTGATGTTATGTTGAGTGGCAAAAGAAATTAATAGACGAATAGATTCTAACCTGGCCACTGGTGCAAAGGTTTCTGTGTAGTCAATCCCTTCTTGCTGACTATAACCTTGAGCGACCAGTCTGGCTTTGTTTCTTACCACTTCTCCCTTCTCGCTTAGCTTGTTTCTGAACACCCACTTAGTGCCGATGATGTTAAATCCTTTTGGCCTAGGAACCAAGTCCCATACATCATTCCTTGTAAACTGATTGAGTTCTTCTTGCATGGTAATTATCCAGTCTGGATCTTCTAGAGCTTGATCAACAGAAGTTGGCTCGATCAAAGAAACAAGACCTAATTGACATTCTGCATTGTTCTTAAGGAATGCCCTTGTTCTGATGGGATCATCTTTCTTCCCAAGGATCACATCTTCTGAATGAGCTGAAGCAAGTCTAGGTGATCTTCTGATTGTTGGCTCTTCAGAAATCCTGAGATTCTCTAAAGATGCAGTAACATGATCTTCTGATCCATTGCTTCTGAGACTGCCAGCTTCTGCAGCATTGCTTCTTGGTTCTACTGCTTCTGATATATCAATATCAAAATCTGCAAAATTTTCAAACTGCTTTGGTTTTTCAAGACCAAGCTTATCATCAAACCTGATATTGATTGATTCTTCTACAATCAATGTTTCAGTATTGTATACTCTGTAGCCTTTAGAGCGTTCATAATATCCAAGAAGGAAACACTTTTGAGCTTTAGAATCAAACTTACCAAGATGATCTTTAGTATTCAGAATAAAACATACACATCCAAAAGGATGGAAATATGAAATGTTGGGCTTCTGTTCTTCCACAATTCATAAGGAGTCTTATTTAGAATAGGTCTTATAGAAATTCTATTATGAATATAACACGCAGTGTTTATTGCTTCTGCCCAGAAATGCTTAGCCATATTGGTTTCATTGATCATGGTTCTGGCCATTTCTTGTAGAGTCCTATTCTTTCGCTCTACAACTCCATTTTGCTGTGGAGTTCTAGGGCAAGAGAAATCATGGGCAATACCATTTTCTTTGAAGAACTTCTCAAAGAATTTGTTCTCAAATTCACCACCATGATCACTTCTGACCTTTATGATTTTACACTCTTTCTCAGATTGGATCTGAGTGCAGAATTCAAAGAACACTGAGTGAGACTCATCCTTGTGTTTCAAGAACTTTACCCATGTCCAGCGGCTATAATCATCAACGATGACTAATCCATATTTCTTCCCTCTGACAGATGCTGTTTTGACTGGGCCAAACAGATCAATGTGCAAGAGTTCTAATGGCCTTGAGGTAGAAACAATATTCTTAGACTTGAATGCAGGTCTGGAGAACTTGCCCTTCTGACATGCTTCACAAAGAGCATCTGATTTGAATTTCAGATTTGGGAGTCCTCTGACCAGATTTAGTTTGTTAATCTGAGAAATCTTTCTCAAACTAGCATGACCTAATCTTCTGTGCCAGACCCATTGCTCCTCAGAAACAGACATAAGACAAGACACCTTCTGCTTCTCAAGATCAGAAAGATCAATCTTATAAATGTTGTTCTTCCTCTTGCCTGTAAATAGGATTGAGCCATCCTTCTGACTTACAGCCTTGCAAGACTTTTGATTGAAGATTATATCATAACCATTGTCACTTAATTGACTTATGGACAATAAGTTATGCGTTAATCCTTCAACAAGAAGTACATTAGTTATGGAAGTAGAGTTACCAAGACTAATGGTTCCAGAGCCAATGATTTTGCCCTTCTGGTCTCCTCCAAACTTGACTTCTCCACCTGGTTTAAGCACCAGGTCTTGGAATGTAGACCTTCTTCCCGTCATGTGTCGCGAGCACCCAGAGTCCAGGTACCATGACATTTTGCTTTTTGTCCTCTTTTCCGCCAAGGATATCTGCAACAGAAATTATCTTCTCCTTAGGTACCCACAATTTCTTGGGTCCTTTCTTGTTAGTTCTCCTCAAGTTCTGTTTGAACTTGGGTTTAGCAAAATATTTAATAGGAGGAACAGCATGATATTCTTTAGGTTTGTCAGCATGATATTTCTTAGGATGTGTCACAAGCTTCTTGGTGTGAACGGTGTTAAACTTCTGTGCATGTGAAGTGAGCCTAATATCATGTGCATGGCCATATTTGAACTGATCATACAATGGCTTGTATGTGATCTTTAGATCATCAATAGGTTCAAATTTATGTGAGGTATCACCCTCATAGCCAAAACCAAACCTTCTGTTTCCAGAAACACCATATATCATAGAAGCAAGATGACTTCTGCCAATACTTCTAGATAAGAACTTTCTGAAGCTCGAGTCATATTCTTTCAGAATATGATTCATGCTAGGAATGGATTTTTCTGTTTTAGAAGGAGATCCACTATCTTTGGATAGATTTAAAACTTTTTCCTTCAGTTCAGAATTTTCCAATTCCAGCTTCTTAGTTTCAAATTCAAACTGCTTTTTCAGCTTTTTGTATTTGATACTAAGATGAGCCTTGAGTTCTAGAAGTTCTGTTAAACTGGAAACTAACTCTTCTCTAGATAGTTCAGAAAATACCTCTTCAGAATCTGATTCTGATGTAGATTCTGATCCATCATCTTCTGTAGCCATCAGCGCGAAGTTGGCCTGCTCTTCTTCAGAGTCTGATTCTGATTCTGATTCAGAATCATCCCATGTTGCCATAAGACCTTTCTTCTTATAAAACTTCTTCTTGGGATTCTCCTTCTGAAGTTTTGGACACTCGTTTTTGTAATGTCCAGGCTCATTGCACTCATAGCAGACAGCCTTCTTCTTGTCAGATCTTCTGTCACCAGAAGATTCTCCACGTTCAAATCTCTTTGAACTTCTGAAGCCTCTGAACTTCCTTTGCTTGCTCTTCCAGAGTTGGTTTACCCTTCTGGAGATCATGGACAGTTCATCTTCTTCTTCTTCAGATTCTGATTCTTCAGGATCTTCTTCTCTAGCCTGAAAAGCGTTAGTGCATTTTTTAACATTAGATTTTAATGCAATAGACTTACCTTTCTTCTGAGGCTCGTTTGCGTCCAGCTCTATTTCATGGCTTCTCAAGGCACTGATAAGCTCTTCCAAAGAGACTTCATTCAAATTCTTCGCAATCTTGAATGCAGTCACCATTGGACCCCATCTTCTGGGTAAGCTTCTGATGATCTTCTTTACATGATCAGCCTTGGTGTAGCCTTTGTCCAGAACTCTTAATCCAGCAGTCAGAGTTTGAAATCTTGAAAACATCTTCTCAATGTCTTCATCATCCTCCATCTTGAAGGCTTAATATTTCTGGATTAGAGCAAGAGCTTTAGTCTCCTTGACTTGAGCATTTCCTTCATGAGTCATTTTTAATGACTCATATATATCATGGGCAGTTTCCCTGTTAGATATCTTCTCATATTCAGCATGAGAGATAGCATTCAGCAAAACAGTCCTACATTTATGATGATTCTTGAAATCTTTCTTTTGATCATCAGTCATTTCGCTTCTCGTGAGTCTTACACCAGTAGCTTTAACAGGATGTTTGTAACCATCCAGCAGAAGATCCCATAGATCAGCATCCAGACCAAGAAAGTAACTTTCCAGTTTATCTTTCCAATATTCAAAGTTTTCACCATCGAATATTGGTGGTCTAGTATAACCATTGTTACCATTGTATTGCTCAGCAGAGCCAGATATAGATGCAGTTGGATTTGATTGAGATTCACCAGCCATCTTTTACTTAAGCGTTTTTCTCTTCCTGAATCTTTTCTAAACACGGTTAAGTGCTTGCACCTTAGAACCGGCGCTCTGATGCCAATTGAAGGATAGAAAAACACTTAGAAAGGGGGGTTTGAATAAGTGTAGTCTTAAAAACTTGAAAGATAAAAACAATTTGCACAGTTATTTTTATCCTGGTTCGTTGTTAACTAAACTACTGCAGTCCACCCCCACGGAGTGATTTACCTCACCTGAGGATTTAATCCACTAATCGCAACAGATTACAATAGTTTTCCACTTAGCCCACGACTAAGTCTTCTAGAGTATCCTGATCACAACCTGATCACTCTAGGAACAAATGCTTAGACACAAGCTAAGACTTTCTTAGAGTATCCTGACCACCACGTGATCACTCTAATTACAACTGCTTAGACACAAGCTAAGACTTCCTAGAGTATCCTGATCAACACTTGATCACTCTAGTTACTTACAAATTAATGTAATCAAATAAGAGTTTTACAATGCTTCTGAAAAGCTATAATCACAACAGTGATATTTCTCTTAAAGTTTAAGCTTAATCTCACTAATATATTACAACAGCAATGTAGTGAGCTTTGATGAAGATGAAGTTTCTGAGCTTTTAGTTTGAACAGCGTTTCAGCAAGTTAATTGTTAGCGAAATCGTCAACCTTGCTTCTCATCAGAACTTCATATTTATAGGCACTTGAGAAGATGACCGTTGGGAGCATTTAATGCTTTGCGTGTTCCGTACAGCATTGCATTTAATGTTTCACGCTTTTGTCAACTACCTCGAGCCTTGTTCACGCTGTGTCTACTGACGTTGCCTTTAATAGCTTCCAACGTTCCTTTTGTCAGTCGGCGTAGCCTGCCACCTGTACTTTCTTCTGATCTGATGTTTGTGAATAAGACGTTTGAATATCATCAGAGTCAAACAGCTTGGTGCATAGCATCTTCTTGTCTTCTGACCTTGAAGTGCTTCTGAGCGTGATACCATGAGAGCTTCAGTGCTTCTGCTTCTGATCTCAAGTTCTTCTGATGCTTCCATAGACCCATGTTCTGATTCTGCCTTGACCATCTTCTGATGTCTTGCCAGACCATGTTCTGATGTTGCATGCTGAACCTTCTGAGACAAAGCTTCTGAGCGCTGATTTGTGCATACTCTTTATATATTTCCTGAAAGGGAATTTGCAATGTATTAGAGTACCACATTATCTCACACAAAATTCATATCCTTGTTATCATCAAAACTAAGAATATTGATCGGAACAAATCTTGTTCTAACACAAGTATCCCACTAGTATTTTCTTTAAAGAATGATCCTTCTAAAAAAGTTCATCCATACTTTTAGTTTAGGGGTGTATATGGGTCAGTTTTGGTTGAATTTAGCCAAAACCATAATCCAACTCGTACATGGTACACTAGTTTGGATGAGATAAAATAACCACCCACTATATCATTGGGTTAGTTTGGATAAAACCACAAATTTGTGTGTTGGATTGGGTTGAATAGTGGGTTACCCAATATTCTGTCTTCCTTACATAATTATTAATGATGTGTCACATTTTTCTTAATAAATAGTTTCACATATTTTACCGCTATATTTTTAAATATCACATGTCTAAATGCACGATAAAATTCATCATGAACGTATTTGCAAAAACCAAAGTTACACTACACTAATACCTAGAATTACATAAAATACTTGTAACTACAAGAATTAGCGTCAAAATAATCAAAGTGTGACGTTCTAAATAAGTTAAAATCATTACTTACAAAATAAAAGATGTTCTAAAGATCAAAATTGAAGCAACCAAGATTAAAAACATCAAAGTCAACACTTATATAATTATAAAAAATAGAAGAAAAAAAATAGTACTCAATAACCCATGAGTTTTATGGGTTGGGTGTGGGTTTACCCATAACCCAATTATTTTGAATGAGTTTTCATTTTTAAAAACTGTTTTCATCCAATAACCAATCCAACCCAACCCACTTTTTTGGATGGGTTTATTGGGTTTACCCAACCCATGTACACCCCTACTTTTGGTCCCTCATGCAACTTAGCGACCATTTTTACAATTTAGTAACAATTTATTACTTAGCGGGTGAATTAGCAATAATTTTAGTGACGATCTTAGTATTAGGGACCAAAAGTGTGGATAAATTTTGTTATAAGAACTATTCTTTGAAGTAAATATTTTGAGGGACTAAACACAAAATTTGAGATATTTAGGAGGACCCCAAACATATTTAACCATAGAGAAAATAATATTATTTTCCAACTTCTAAATAATTCACACCATATATGACAAACCAAAACTAAACGGTGTTTTAGGTGAGAGTTGCCTCTAAAGGATAAAAAATTGAGAGTAAACCAAACAAGTCAAGTCACATTACAAAATCTCACCCAAGTTATTTTACTACTGAACATCACACTTTAGACATAAAAGCATTGGTTAAAAACAGATGACACAATAATCTCTTGATAGCATACAAAAACATAATAATTCAACCCTCGGTATCTTGGATAACCCAACGTCTTATGAGATTTTAGAGATTATGCACTTTATTCAAACATAAGTTGTCAGAAAAAGGAATTTTCCTTTTTCGAAAGCAGGCTCATTCCAACTTGGGAAATAGTCTTCATTTGATCTTTGAAAGGAAATATATTCTAAGAGATCTAGTTGGCAGATCCTAAAAGTCGAATTGACAAAGAGCTTGCACACGTGTCTGTGCATCTAGAACCATATATCCTCATGAATACTCATTATTATCCATCCAATAAAGAATGTATGTTCTTCTTCTAACAAGATGTCACATATAAAAATATCTCACTTTCAAGTGAACATTAAAACTCACATGTTACCAACCCATAACTCACATGTTACCAACCTATTGAGCTAATCTAGCAACATTCAAAAGTTATTGATTTGAAACTAAAAAAAAACAAAGTAGCATTGATGTACGGCTACCCCGCATACCTAAGCATCAAACTAGAGAAGTCAATAGCCTGTTACCAATCATCCTCTTCACCTCCTTCCAAAATCAGTCTAAGGTAAAGTTAGTATAATAAACTAATAGACAAAACCTATTTTCACCAGATTTGGTAAAACCAAAACAACTACCAGTCGAAGATTGGGTGAGTTAACTATAAAATCAAGCAAAAAAAAGACCATTCTCCAAAAAGTATATGGTCCTAAAATTTCCTTTCACCTCCACTTACATGATAAAGCTATCTTGACAAGTCTCAATACTCTAATCCATAGGTCTAACTCCTCTTTTGTTTTACAAATATTAGACTAACATACACAATAAATCTTATTGTTTTTTTTTATTTCCCTAATAAAATGTTTATGTAAGTGGATAATTAGCTTCCAAACCCTAATAAACATTTTTCAAAAAAGTCTTTAAAAGGGATGTTATTAATAATGAAATTAAAAAAAATAATCATTCCTTTTTTTTTATGTAAAACAATCATTCCTCATACATTTAAGTACTTATTACTCTAAAACCTAAGTCTATTGCATATGTGACTTTAAAATATAAACTTCGAATATAATATTGTTCCTTCTCTAATTTTATATCTCCTAATTTATCTTATATCTCATTCACTTATTTCAAAAATTAACAAGAAAAATAAATAAATGATACTAATTTGACATGAATTTTTTTATGGCAACATATCATTTATGAAAACATAAGTTGCCAATCCAATCCAAAACAATGGTGTATTATATAAGCAACAATTAGTTAAATTAAATAATTAGTTAAATAATTAAATGAGATTTTATTCCACTATTATGATTTGAAGCACCCGATTCCTTGTGATTAATTAAATTAGTTATCTCTTTCCTTCTCTTTCGTGATAACAAAATCACATTCCTTGACTCACTACAACCTTCAACACCACTTACAATTTTAAACCGAAAAACTCATTGAATGTCTCTTTCTCCACTTTCATACACCACCAAAACATTAAATTCTACACCCCTTTTCTACCATTATCGGGTATCTTCCTTTCAATCCAAATCTAAACCAAAAAAAAAGAAGTTTCCAGAAAAAGGAAATTTCCTTTGTCGGAACCAAGCTTTTTCCAATTTGGAAATGGTCTTCATTTGATTTTTGAAAGGAAATATACTCTAAAAGATCTAGTTGGAAGAACCTTAAAGTCGAGTTGGCAAAGAGCTTGCACATGTATTCATGTATCTAAAATTATCTATCCTCATGAATACTCATTAGTATCCGTCCAATTAAGAATGTATGTTCTTCTTTTAACAAGATTTCACATATAAAAGTATCACTTCCAAGTGAGCCCATTAAGATAATCTAGCAACATTCAAAAGTTGTTAATTTGAAATTAACAAAACCTAGAGTAACATTGATGTACAACTACATACCTAAGCATCAAACCAGAGGAGGTCAATAGTTTGTTACCAATCATGATAGATTTAATTAAATCGAATATATACAAATTATAGCATATTATTTAATCAATCTATAAACAAGAATAATAAGAACGGTGTACCTGATTAGATTGATGAGATTGCCAATGAGGGGAGAGAACATGGGAGGATTACTACCCTCATTGTCGTTTAGGGTTTTCATAATGTATTAATCGTCTAATGGGGCAACGCTTAAATAACTAAACGGATGAGGGCTGAGACCTCTCATTGGGCTTAACCGAATGGTCCAATCCATCATGGTCCATTCAGGCATAAAGCCAGAGTAAATAATTCATCAATAATTAATGTTTAATAATATTGACCATAACATAATTAATAATTAATTATTTCAATCCATATTTGATTAATTAAATAATTAATCTAACAATCTCCACTTGGATGACAATAATTAATTATTAAAAATATTGATTCTAATATTAGAATATCAATAATGATCAAAACACTAATCAATCCAAAGAGAAGTAAATTTCAACGCTCCAAAAATTGTATCTGATAGGGAATACAAATCATACAAGTTAAAATTTAGAGTAACATATTTAAGTTAAGAGTAATATGTTATAAAGAATGGCCCAAGCAAATGATATGCTAATAATAAACTCCCACTAACCCAAACAATATCATAAGACTTACTCATATGTATAAGTCTTTGGGTTGTGATTATACTAGTGAGTTTTTAAAAACGGCAACATAAAATCTATGTTTTAGTCTTAATAATGTTTATTTTCGTTTTTTCTAAATTGAAACATTACTTTTGACATTATTAAGACTAAAACATAGTCAAAATCGCACTTTTTTTTAAAAGTGGTATTTCAAAAATGATTTTTATGAAAATTTATTTGAAATAGCTTCAAAATTAAGTGATTTTTTTGAAATTTTGATATCCTAAAAAAAATTCAATAAAACGATGAAATACCTAAAATAACATTTTAAGAATAATTATTCAAACCAAATTTTCATTTGAAGCTTTTATGAAAAGTTTCTTTGTAAATTTTTTTTACACAAAATTATGTAATACTATAAAAATCATTTTTAAAAAAATGTTAAAACAAACGGGCTCAATTATCATCATTAGAATTTAACAAACTCAACCACATATTTTGCCCATAAACATAATATATCATTATAGATATAATTTTACATGAAACAATATGATGGTCATATAAAAGGTTTACCATCATTTGAGTGACATCAAATCCCTATAATTTTAAATATAGGATTATATACAATATCTTAATAATTCACTCAAAACTCAAATGCTACAAATATAACTACACACATTGGAGAAATATATTATGTTATACGCACCGGAAAAATACGAGACTTTAATTCAATTAATATTGAGGATATAACACAAGTAGTCGTAAATTTCCATCAATAACATAGGATTATACTATCCTCAACATAAGTTTCAATAAAATAATATTATATTAAATAAATAATATTTATTTCACATTTCTATACAATTGACATGTTAAATTCCCCCACTTGATAGAGGATAATAGTTGAATTATTAAATCAAAAATTTGAAAATATTTAAACAAATATTCAACTATTTTCTCTATCACACAATGATCATGTAAATTAACGTCACACCAATAGGATATGTCCATCATTTACATAATACATAGAGACTTGAAATCCATTTTAATAAAAAAATATTAAATAAATTATTTGATTTCATAAAGTATTACATGTCTTTAAAGAATAATTTCTCATTTATTATAATCTTCAATGATAATATCAACATAAATAAATAAGAAATACAATAACAATGTACAAATATTATGTTACAATTTGTTTTTAATATCAATAGAGTATTTGAATCATAATTTACAAAATTATAAATCACAAGTACATTGAACAAAAATAAATTATATTTGTAATAACATACCGATAGGATATAACTATTATCAATAAAGTATTCATTAAAATTAAAATAGATTTATTTTATTTTACTAAACAAAATTTGTACATTTGTATTCACAATAGGTGAGTTACAATCATATAAATTTTTTTAAAAATATATATATTTTATTCAAAATAGAAAATTTTGTATAATTGTATCTACGATAGGTAAGATTACAATTATTCAAATTAAGCGTTATTATCTATAATAAAAACTCTCAAACTAATAAGATTTCAAATATACTCAAAAGATTAAATTTTATTTATTTGAGTATATAACAAAAAGTCAATTTATAAAAATAAATATAGAGTTTTAATTTCAGAATATTCTAAAAAATAATAATTAATTTTATATAATCGCACCATTTTAATTTAAAAAAAGTGGATAGTAATATTGTAAAAAGATTTATCCATATGGGTAATTATATAATAAATTATAGGAGGTTCAAAAATTGTTATTCAAATTATGACTAACCTCAAAGAGTTTGACTTGCATCCTTTTGTAGAGTCTTTGAGTCTTTGATGACTTATAAAGTATTGCAATGTCATCTCAAAAAATGATTCGTGATCAAAGATTAAATTGTTATATCATACTCTCTCTGTTTCAAAATGAGTGTCGTTTAAGGTTTTTGCACACCGCCGATTAAGAAATACAATAATTTTATCATAAGACATAGCACTTTTACTAAATTAACCCTATTAATGTGTTGGAAATAGTGTACAGACTAATAATTAAAGGACACAATTGGAAAAATAATAATTATTGTTACATTAAAAAGTGAGAATGACATTCATTTTGAAACAAATTTTTCCCCTAAAATGACACTCATTTTGAAACGGATGAAGTACTATAAGACTCTAAATATAAATCGTCACATTTCAAGAAAAATACAATTTAACTTTTTTTTGCCAATTTATATAACTTGCTATAATTTAGAACGTGTAATATAGAAATGTTCTGCCACACCAACCAAAAATTTAAGTTTAGTTAATCGGCTAAAATTTGGATTTAGAAAATTTTGCACATATTTCACCTCTAAGTTCCATGCTCCCAAAAAGTAAGTGGTATTGATGTTCAGGCTTTTTTTTTCTCTCTTTCATATAGCAAAGAACAATTGTGGCTACCTTAGGTATATGAAAATTTTCTTAAAAATAACTCAAGATAATTTAACACAATATTTGATTAGAAAAATAAACCTAATTCATAGATGAGATTAATCATTATATGTTGGCGGCATGACGGCAAGAGATAAAGCATATGAAATCAAATTCATTGACAAAACATAGTACACAAGGATTTGTTTGATTGGCAAAATGGTTAGTAAAATTACAGATATAGACCACTTTTACTCGTTAGAGAGGTTAAAAGTAAATCACTGATTGCTAACTAGTGATACAACAATACAACACACCGTTGATACTAAATTTTGCATATTGAAACAAATCAATATATATATATATATATATATATATATATATATATATATATATATATATATATATATATATATATATATATATATATATGATTTTACTTTTAATATGTTGATACACATAATTAGATATCAAGAGATCGACATCACTATATTTTATTATTAGGAAAATTGACATTGAGAAATAAGTTATGAATGATTCTGTATTCAAAAAAGAATATAAGCAACGCCAAAAATTGTGCTAGTGAAATAATTTACCTTGATGCAGTGATTAACATCAAAAATTAAAATCAATTGCAGAATATTAATATTCATAGAATAGCTATAAAAAATTGATAGAATTTAATATAATATGGATTTATGAAAAACCTGTAGAATCAATGTGTACGTCAAGAAACAGAACACGATAATATTGGTTAAAAACATGAAGTATTTATATTACTTCCAGCTTAATAATGATTGTATATAATTTATATGAGAACATTAATAGTATAAAATAATTCAAATTCATTCCAAAGAGTAGAATATCATCCGAGAGTAGAGGATAGCAAACATAAACCCTTATTGATCTGTGTGATAAAATAAATATGACGGATTAACTCAAAGTTTGATCCAAATAAATTAGGGTTCATGTGATTAAAAACTGAAATCACAAATCAATTTCAAATTGTCATCTATTTGATTTGTGGCTAAAGGTTTATTCCATGAAACTAGATTCATAAATTTTAGAATAGCTATAATATGTATCTAATTAGGTTCTAATACCAATTGATAGATTCAACTAAATCGAATAGATACAAATTATATCATATTATTTAATCAATAATCAAGAATAATAAGAATAGTGTACCTGATAAGATTGATGAGATTGTTGTTGAGGGGAGAGAGTATGAGAGGATTACTACCCTCATTATCGTTTAGGGTTTTCATAATGTATTAATCGTCTAAAGGTGTTACAACCGGCATAATTCTTTGTGATTAATTAAATTAGTTATCTCTTTCCTTCTTTTTCGTGATAACAAAATCTCATTCCTTGACTCACTGCAACCTTCAACACCACTTACAATTTTAAACCGGAAAACTCGTTGAATGCCTCTTCTTCCACTCCCATCCACCATTAAAATCTTAAATTCTCCATCCCTTTTCTACCATCACCACGTATCTTCCTTTCAATCCAAATCCAAACCCAAAATAAAGAAGTTCCCAAAAAAAGGAAATTTCTTTTGTCGGAACCAAGCTTTTTCCAACTTGGAAATGGTCTTCATTTGATCTTTGAAACGAAATATACTCCAAGAGATCTAGTTGGCAGGACCTCAAAGTCGAATTGGCAAAGAGCTTGCACATGTATTCATGTATCTAAAATCATATATCCTCATTAATGCATGTTAGTATCCGTCCATCTAAGAATGTATATTCTTCTATTAACAAGATTTCACATATAAAAATATCACTTCCAAGTGAGCTTAAAACTCTCATGTCACCTGTAACACCCCGATATCCGCTGCACGCATCAACCGTGTCGGCCAACCGAGCATGTTACCCGGCTTAATCAATAATCCCCCCTAGGTCCGCTTATCGGCTGCCCAGGAAATATTGTTTTTGCCTCCCGCAGGAATCGAACCATGTACCTAGGGGTTAAGTACATATTCATAGCAATTCCTGCTACCACTTGAGCTAGTAGCTCAATTGGTAGCAGGAATTGCTATGAATATGTACTTAACCCCTAGGTACATGGTTCGATTCCTGCGGGAGGCAAAAACAATATTTCCTGGGCAGCCGATAAGCGGACCTAGGGGGGATTATTGATTAAGCCGGTAACATGCTCGGTTGGCCGACACGGTTGATGCGTGCAGCGGATATCGGGGTGTTACAAAAAAAGGCGCCTTTTAATGTAACACCTTTTAATGTAACACCCCGATATCCGCTGCACGCATCAACCGTGTCGGCCAACCGAGCATGTTACCGGCTTAATCAATAATCCCCCCTAGGTCCGCTTATCGGCTGCCCAGGAAATATTGTTTTTGCCTCCCGCAGGAATCGAACCATGTACCTAGGGGATAAGTACATATTCATAGCAATTCCTGCTACCACTTGAGCTAGTAGCTCAAGTGGTAGCAGGAATTGCTATGAATATGTACTTATCCCCTAGGTACATGGTTCGATTCCTGCGGGAGGCAAAAACAATATTTCCTGGGCAGCCGATAAGCGGACCTAGGGGGGATTATTGATTAAGCCGGGTAACATGCTCGGTTGGCCGACACGGTTGATGCGTGCAGCGGATATCGGGGTGTTACATTAAAAGGCGCCTTTTAATGTAACACCCTGGATTTCCGCTTACCCCGCAGGGCTTCCGGCCTACCAAGCATGTCACCAGCTTAATCAATAATCCCCCCTAGGTCCGCTTATCGGCTGCCCAGGAAATATTGTTTTTGCCTCCCGCAGGAATCGAACCATGTACCTAGGGGATAAGTACATATTCATAGCAATTCCTGCTACCACTTGAGCTACAGCTCAATTGGTAGCAGGAATTGCTATGAATATGTACTTATCCCCTAGGTACATGGTTCGATTCCTGCGGGAGGCAAAAACAATATTTCCTGGGCAGCCGATAAGCGGACCTAGGGGGGATTATTGATTAAGCTGGTGACATGCTTGGTAGGCCGGAAGCCCTGCGGGGTAAGCGGAAATCCAGGGTGTTACATAGGGCGTCCGATGATGCAGTTGTAGAGAGTCTTGCAGTCGATAACCAAGAATCTCGTCTTGACCTGCCTGGATGCTTCCCCTTCCCCGAAGGTGAAGATCAGTTCGACGTAACCCCACGGTTTGGTGGTAGCTCCGTTGAAGCCTTGGAGATTAGAACCCACATAAGGAGTGAGGTGTGAGTCGTCTAGCTGAAGTGTCCGGAAGAGGTGAGAATACATGATGTCGACTGAGCTGCCTTCGTCGACCAGGACTCGACGGACGTCGAAGTTAGCCATTCTGGCTCGGACGAGCAGGGGGATCGTGGCATTCGGAGCTCCACCGGGCAGCTCTTCCAAGTAGAATGTGATCGGATCTGATTTTCCTTTGAACTTCCGCAGAGTAGGGGCGAGATCCGAATTGGCGCTGATTAGCTCATCGAATTTTCTTTTTATTGAGCTGATGGTGAGAGAGCCAGGGTCACCCCGTTGGAGATGACCATTGCGGTCGGGAAGTGTTCCCAGGTGCTGCAGGCAGTCGTCACGCCGACCGAAGGGATGAAGTCTTCCGGTCGAGTTATGGACAACGCGACTTGAAGCGATCGGCTGTCTGGTGAATTGCCCTCGTCAGAGTTCCGAGGGGCTTCTCTTCGGGGAGGTTCTCCCTTCCTTGTGTACTTCGACAAGCGGCCCTCTTTAATCAGGGTCTCGATGGCATCTTTGAGATGTATGCATTCGTCGGTCAGATGCCCGTGACTCTTGTGGTACTTGCAGTATTTGGATTTGTCGGTCCCCGGTCTGGTGGGATTCGGCTTTGGGGGCCTGATGCTGGAGTTCTTGAACTCGGTGTTTTGGCAGTCGGCCAAGATTTTTTCGCGCGAGACGTTCAAGGAAGTGTATTCGTTGAACCGACCTGCCGGTCCTCGACGCTCTTTGGCGTCACGGGACCTATCGTCTCTCCTTTTATCATGTCCTCGACGCGAGCCTGAGTCGTCGAGGTTTGAGCTGCGAGCAGCATCGTTGCCCCTCGAAGCTTTGATCGCGGCCGCCTCGCCTTCCTCGAAATCGATGAATGCTTTTGCTTTGCGGAGGAGGGCGTTCATAGTGTGCACCTTCTCGACTTTAATGGCCTTCTTGAAGTCACTGCCGGGGAGAAGTCCTCGTTCTAAGAGGTATCTCTTCATGTAGTCGGCCGTCTGTACTTGGACGGCTTCCTTGTTGAACCTGTCGAGGTAATCCCGAAGGGGTTCGTTGGGTCCTTGTATCACGGCCTCGAGATTGGCTTCCGATTTTTGTTGCCGACGGGAGGCTGTGAAGTGGCTCAAGAAGAGTTCCTTAAGCTCGGTCCAGGAGTGGATGGAGTTGGGACGGAGGTTTCTGTACCAAGTCACTGCTCCTTTTCTGAGGGTGGTCGGGAAGATGCGGCATTTGATAGAGCCCTTGACGACGTGATAGTCCATGACAGCTTCGATGCTCCGAATATGGTCGTCGGGGTCAGTGGTTCCGTCGTATTGATCCAACACCGGTGGTTTCTCCATCCCCCGGGGGAGGCGGGCTCTCCGGATATTTTCGGACAGAGGGCTGCGGAAGTCCTCTTCGTCACTTGGTCCCGGGGAGGTTGAGTGTCTGCTCCTCCGGGGCTTTCTCTGGACATTGTCTGGGCTAGCGCGGTTGTCCTGGGGAGGGGGACGTTCGCGGGGTTTCAGCACAGCTTTGGAAGGGCCTCGGTGATCCCGTTCAAGGGAGAGGCTTCTTTCTTCAGCGGCTCCCGGTCTCTGATTTCTCCTGCTCTTTCGAGGTGGAGAGCGGGAGTATGATCTCCGGCGATGGTATCTCCTAGGTGGAGAGCGTGAAGAAGATGGGGAACACCGACGGTGTCTCCTCGGTGGTGAGCGTGAGGAGGAATGGGAACGCGACCGATAGCGCCTCCGCGGAGGGGAGCGGTGTCGTCGCTTCCTTTCCAGCTCGTGGATACGGTCGTCCTGGATTCGGAGGAGGCTGTTTGTCTTCTGTAGTTCTTTGAGCAGGAGGACAGTGGTGGGGTCGGTATCCTCGGGGATGGTTATTTGCTCTTCCTCTTCTTTGTGATGGACTCTTCGCCTGTCGGAGGTGTGGGTGAACGAGGAGGCAGCATGCCCGTCCCTGGCGTCGGTCTCATCCTCGTTTTAGGGATGTTCCGGCCCATTGTGGGTTCGGGCCTGCTCGTCTTCTCCGTTCTGAAGGTGTCCCTCGGGAGGAACTTGTTCGACGTTCTGAACCTGTTGGAGGCCCTGCAGCTGTTGGATACTCTGGATCTGCTGCCTCCTAGGTTGCGAGGTCTCAAGCCCGGGCCTTCTCTGCCCGGTGGGAGTATGCCGACTTCCTTCCTGCCTATGGCGATTCGCCCCCTCGCGGCTGGACTCCTCGATTAGCTATTGCAGGAGGAAGGGATCAGCGCTTGGGATGTTGTTATTGTCAGCCATGACGATCGTGAAAGGATTAGCTTTGATCTTTGTTTGTTAAAGATGAGGAAGCAAGTTTACCACAGACGGTGCCACTGATCGTACCTGATCAGAAGAATCGTCGCTGGCTGCTCGGACTGGATCTTCTAGGAAGGAGGAGGGGGGTGTACTGTAACACCCCGATATCCGCTGCACGCATCAACCGTGTCGGCCAACCGAGCATGTTACCGGCTTAATCAATAATCCCCCCTAGGTCCGCTTATCGGCTGCCCAGGAAATATTGTTTTTGCCTTCCGCAGGAATCGAACCATGTACCTAGGGGTTAAGTACATATTCATAGCAATTCCTGCTACCACTTGAGCTAGTAGCTCAATTGGTAGCAGGAATTGCTATGAATATGTACTTAACCCCTAGGTACATGGTTCGATTCCTGCGGAAGGCAAAAACAATATTTCCTGGGCAGCCGATAAGCGGACCTAGGGGGGATTATTGATTAAGCCGGTAACATGCTCGGTTGGCCGACACGGTTGATGCGTGCAGCGGATATCGGGGTGTTACATTAAAAAGGCGCCTTTTAATGTAACACCCTGGATTTCCGCTTACCCCGCAGGGCTTCCGGCCTACCAAGCATGTCACCAGCTTAATCAATAATCCCCCCTAGGTCCGCTTATCGGCTGCCCAGGAAATATTGTTTTTGCCTCCCGCAGGAATCGAACCATGTACCTAGGGGATAAGTACATATTCATAGCAATTCCTGCTACCAATTGAGCTACACTAATGTAACACACCATTTTCTTCCCGACATTTATATTAAAAATCAGAGTGCTAAAATTTTCAAACATATAACAGGATGTCACATTTCAACATAAAACAACAAAGCAACTTGTATTTCTTTTAATATGATACATAGCATTCGGCTGAACAACTCACAACATATTTATTCATAGGAACATAACAACCTTTTTAATATTAAAACCACAGAATTACAACTTCCAACTTATAGATCAGTTAGCAACTTTATTCAACTAAAACATCGTTCAATTTATAATTATTCAACAGTTAGTAATAACAGCAACTTAGAAACAACACATAAACATCCCCCGAGTGCTACGTATCAGAGCAAGACCAACTCGAACTAACAGTAACTAAAGACTTCATAAAGTTACTTCACTTCCACAGCTATTCTTGAGTACCTGCTTAATTACCCATAATAGGTAACATCATTACAGAAGGGGTGAGATATCCAACAATATAAGCAAGCGTATGATAAATAATATATTAAGATTAGATCATACAATATCACCACTTCATACTTATTCAAACAACAATTATAATAACAAATAGCAACAACGGTTATAAAAATTATTTACCAACAACAATTATGATAACAATATTCAGTAACAAGTATAACAACAATTAGTAACAACAATTAGCAACAACAACTATAACAATAGTTATAATAATTATTTCACAATTTAAATCATCATAACTTAATAACAACAACCACTTAAAACAACAACAACTTACAGCAACGACAACTTATATCAACAACAACAACGTAATAACAACAACAACGAAATAACAACAACAACTTCAAATGCGACTCAACTCTGAAAATGCATGTGGTACCATTTGGAGTAAAACTCCCAACTTAAACATATGCCAGGTTATCAAGGCATTTCAACAAGGCGTAAGCCTTCAACATGGTGCCATTAAGGCCAAGGCATAAGCCTTCAACTTTTCAACGTGGTGCCATCAAGGCCAACTTAAACAATGTAAATGTATGCATGAAACAACAACCACAACGTCACAACAACAACAACGCAACAACGAAAACAATTCAACACTGTACCAACATTAGAGGTACTCAACGTTGCTTCAACACTGACCATAGGCCTACAACTTAGTCAACATATCGACAACAACTTATATCAACAATTTGTATGAAGCAACAACTTATATCAATAACAACAACACAAAAGAAGTAACAACATGCAATTCAATCGTAAAAGTTCATACAACATACAATTCAATCACACAAGTTCATACAACATGCACACGATTAATAGCGTACACCCGGTTCGACAATTACACAACATTACACACGAAAATGTATATCGATTCAACAAAATTCATCTACTATGTTTGAAAATATTTTTATAAGATAGAACATAATTTTAGCTTTTCAACGGTCCAAACGGCACGTCAAATGGACACCCGAGTCAAAAGTTATGAATTTTCTAAGTTTCCGGAAAGCGCAAACACCGGTATCATACACCGAAACAACAAAACTTCATTACACACCAATTAATTTTTATTTCCAGAACATGTAACTATTTTTATTAGAAAATACACATTATTTGCTTTCTAGCGCTTCGAACGGGGACTCAAACGGACTTACGGATCAAAATATATGAATTTTTGAAGTTTTCTCCAAAACTAGATTTTTGCCCAGGAACAGCTACGGGTTTTATGCATTTTTCCATTAAAATCCAACCAGTTCAATTATTTTTCATAAAACAAACACATATTCATTCATACCTAACATATAGTAGTGAATTGGAATCATAAAACATGAATTTTAACACATTGATTTTGATCCCAAATCTCAAACCCCATCATACCAAATCCCTATAACTCAACCCAAAAACTCAATTTTCCTCCTTCGATTCAGTTGCAAATCAATTTCGACCAACACAGAGACATAGCACTATAGTAGTTATACTCAACCAACATTAATCCGTTTTTCTGCACTTAATTCCTCAATAATAATAATTATAAGCCCTAGGTTAATTTCCCTTAACAATTGATTGAACTTTTATAACCTTATTCACAGACATCAATCAATTTCAACATCAACAAAATTCAATCTCAAAGATACAAACAACCACACAAAACAGAGACAATCCATACAATCATAATCCCCACATATCATTCATCTTAATCTCGTTTATAGAGCTAGAACCTCACCCTTACCTTGGATTGGAGGTCGCTCTTTATTCCGGTTGCACTTCGTTGCCGCCATAGTTCCAATCTCGGTCTTTCTCTTTCTCTGCAGCTTTGCAATTTTCTACGATAAATCTCTTTTTCTTCTCTAGAGCTTCAAACCCTTATTATTTCTTTCTTATAATAAACCTAATCCTCTTATTCCATTTAATCCAATATATAATAATAATAATAATAATAATAATAATAATAATATTATTATTATTATTATAACTCTTAACCAAATAATAATAATAATAATATTCCACTATTGGGCTCAACTTCTCTACACCTCCTTATTATTACATACCACCATAAAATAAACCTAACCAACAACTCATATTCCAATATAATAATAATTATATTATTTCTACAACTCCAATATAATAATAATTATATTATTTCCACAACTCCAATATAATAATAATTACCACATAACAACTTAAACCGACATAATAATCAAATTTCTCCGATAAATCCCAACTTCGACCAATTTCCAATTATTAAATCCTTAATTAATTTAATTAAATAATTAATTAAATTTGGGGCGTTACATGTACCTGCAAGGTACTCCGATGCCAAAGTGAGTAGACGAGCAAAGGAGTGCAAGTATGAGCTAAAGGTTAGAAAGAAGTGAATACCTGACCCTCTAGTGAAAGAGGGTATTTATAGCCCCCAGCGCTGGGCCATGATCTCGCTACTGGGTTGGACCTCCAAGCCCAACTAGGAGACTGCCAGGTTTCCTGAGCGGAAATATCGGAGGTGCGTGAGTGCCCTCTGTCCTGGTTAACCGCTCCGAAGTTCCAGGGAGACGCGGTCTTTTAGGAGCCACGTTGGCTCCGTATTATTCGGAGGGTTGGATATGAAGGAGCCCTGCGAGGAGCAGGGTCCTCGGCGATGAAGGTGCTCGTGGGGGAGCGTATGTGCCGGGCGCAAGCCAGCTCGCGGGGAGCGTGATGCCGAGGGTTGACTGACTCGAGGTCCAGTCCGACCCAGAGCTCCTTGGTCCGTGAAGATGGTCTTGCCGAGCACATCTAAGATGGGTGCTTTTAGGCCCAGAGGTGAGCCACCGAGGAGCTTGGGCCTAGGAGGTCTATTAAACCGAAACTGAGTTGGGCCTGCCCTTGGCCCAGTCCAGAACATATATTTTTATTAATTTTGATGAGGATGCCCCCAACAAATTTATACAACTATTACAAGTGGATTGAGACACAAGCAACATAAGAAAAATAACAAAATTTAAAAATTCTCAGATCTATAACCGGTTACAAAAAACCTATAATTGGGTATCACTGATAAAACTAGAAAAATAACAATCTCACAATCACCATCATCATTAACTTCGTTATCTCGAAACATCTCACAATCTTGGAGTCTTGGAGGAAATCCTCTTTTCCTTGTTAATCTTCTCACATTTTCTTCAATTCGGGCTTCAACAAGAAGGTTTTTTTGCACTATCGAATTCTATAGGAACCGAATATTAACTGATGTAACCAGTTACAACTTCTACGTATCTAATTTTAGACTTTGAGTCTAGAATCTGATTAGATATTTTTACATAAGAAAGAAAAAGCTAACCCAATTCAACCCCTCCTTCTTGTGTTTTTCTCACCTTCAGCCTGCAATCTGATTCTCATACTTCCAATGTTCCAAGTTCATCATTCCATTCATTACTTATTCTCTATTTACCTGAAATTTGTAAACGACATTAGTCTCTTATTAAAGGTTACAGGCGAGACTGACTAGGGAGTCTCAGAATAATGTGCTTGAATGTTTTTCCAAATAATGTGTAAGTAGTGAGAATGTGAATTGTTTTAAACAATGACCAAAACTTTGTTATGAAAATAAAAGCAAGTGAAAATGTAACTGGAAAAAGTAAAGAGTTTGACTATGAAGAATATACAAACGTAAAGTAAACTTGACATTAAAGCTTTGCATAAATGAAAATTGGTGATCAAACGTACATTTTACTCTTGGAACTCATTTCTCTCTACACTTGGTACTCTAAGTTTTAGTGAATTTTGTAGTAAATTTGACACACCTAATTCTCTTATTGGAACTACTATTTATACTAAAATACAAATAACTTTTAGGGACATACTTTTCACCACAGAGTGCCACATTCTACCACACATGTCTCTTGCTTCGAAAGTTGCTTCCACACGTCCTTCTACTATAGATAGGCCACTAAGTGGTTATCCAGCCACATTTGTTCCCTCCAACTATTTATTTTGAATCAATACTTTTGATTTGGTTATAGGTCAATTTTTATTGTCAATCAATACTTTTGAAAATAATTAAATTCATTAATTATGATCAATATTTATTTATAGGTTTGAAAACTATTTATTTAAAACCTTTAAATAAAAATTGATCATAACTAATAAATTTAATTATTTATTTGAAAATTACACTTACTAATTAAAACTATTTATTCAACTTTTTAATATTATGGTTATCATTTATAATTAATGCACATTAAAAATACATAATAAGTGTACTCAAAAAATTGAATAATAGTATTATAGGATTTTATCAAATAATTATTACAATTTTAGAATTTTTGTAATATATTTATTATGATTTTTGATTTTTTAACGATAATAATAAATAATTATCCCAATTTTATTTATTTATTAGGTGGATAATAATGAATAACAATAATTATTTAAATTTATATTACAAGTCATAAAATTTATTTTAATATCCAAATTAGATTAATAAAACAATTATTTCAATATCTTTTTTAGTTTTTTTTTTTGCGATAACTACTATAAATTTAAAATGAAAATCTATTTAATGTTTTTAACATAAAAATAAGAAAATAATAACAGTTTGCTTTTTCAAGATAGTTATTTCGGAAAGAAAAATTTTTATTTTGAAAACTATTTATTTTTAAATGTTTCAATAAAAATTTATTATAATTAGTAAATTTAATTATTTATTTTGAACGTATAATTACTATTTAAAATTATTTATTCAAAATATTATGGTTATCATTTATAATTAATACACATTAAAAATATATATATATACTAATTATACTAAACAATGTGTATAATGTTAAATAAAATGATTTAAAACTAAAATTTTGACGGGAAGATGTTAACAATGTAAGAACTAAAATTTTAAGATACCATGGAGTGTAGATATTTATTTGAAACTGAAATTTGACGGGGAGGCTATCATATAGTGTAGGTTTGTAAAAATTTTAAATTTGATATAATAAGAATTATTTAAAATTGATATTTCACGGAAAGCTGTTATAAATTTTAGGTTTGGGAAAGTTGACTAATATCTAAAAAGTAATGTTATTTGAATTGGAAAAATGATTTCATTCAAATATGTAGTTTTACAATTAATTCATATGGATTCAACCGAGTTTTGTTAACTCATCTGGAGTTATGGATAGATGTAAACGTATATATGAGATACTAGCTGTAGACTGTTCATTTTAATGTTCATCAATGTTTAAAAGTTGATGCATATTATTAGCATATATTTGTAACTATATCAATGTTAACCAATTGAAAAAGGAATACAAACTTTATAAATATTAGTTTGGTAGACATGTGATGTGAATCCAAACGGAAGCTGTGCGATAGCACGATTTTCTTATTAGAGAAAGAAATAAGTAGACACATCATAAATAGGATTTTTTCCCCATATGCCACAACTGTGAAACACAATTCCCATATTGCCACACTTTGTGACCATGTCGCCAATCCATATGGAAACATGGTGGGCCCATTCTGATTTCAAGAGCATGTCGCCAATTCATATGGAGACATGGTGGGCCCCCTCTAATCAAGAGAGCATGTCGCCAATCCATATGGAGACACGCCCTTTTATATTTTTTTCTTTTTCGTTTTTGTGATTTATTTTTTTAAAACATATATTTATATTATATAAATCCAATAAATAATTTAAATGGTTTAAAATCAGTTTTAATAATTTTAAATAATAAAAAAATAAATTAATTTTTTTAAACTTAATTAATACTAAATAAATTTTAATACAACTTAATATGAATAATAAATAACATAATAGTAATTTTAAAACAAATATTATTAAACATAATTAATACTAATACAACAACATATCTAAAGCAGTCAACAATGCCTAACTAGTTAGAAGGGCCTGCAGCATTTGGCCGATGCGGACATGTTTTGCGCATATGTAATCCTTGACAGATTCCACATCATCTTTTTACTTTCTCAACAGTGTCCATTTCATTCCTAATGCGAGTGCTGTTCGGGAGACCTTTTTTGTTTCGTCGCAGTCTTTCATTATGTAAAACAACATCGCCTTGATATTGAGTCCATTTTGATCTTCTTTGGGAACACCGATAAAGCTTTGTTCGTATACCTTGAAGACATTTCAAACTCTAAATACAGGAGGGATAAACATCAAATAATTGAGTCGGACATGAGAACAAGCTACAATGGTATGCGAGCAGGGCACATGAAAAGTTTGAAATTGCCCACAGTTACATGTTTGATTTTGGAGGTCGACGTTAAAATAAGTAAGTGGCCAACACTCGTTATTATTAACTGTCTATTGGACGAAGAAATAGTTTCTCTCACGATCAAAACTCAGGACATTATAATTGTGATATTTTTCTACTTCTTTTGTCATCTCTTTCATGCAATTATATGTGAAATCCTTCTTTGATGACAACATTTTTGTCCAATCATGACCTCGCCTCCCAAACAATGTGCCCATCCTGTAGTATGTTGATCTTACTAGTGCTGTAATAGGTAAATTCCTTGTTTCCTTCATCACCGAGTTCAACGATTCAACAAGGTTGGTTGTCATGTGACCCCATCGTCTTCCACCGTCATAAGCTCGCGACCATTTTTCTCTTGGAAGATTCTCTATCCAGTTGAAAGCTTCCATGTCTGTTTGTCGGATTTCCGCCCGATAGTAAGCGTATGTAGACTCCGTTAGCGCATACCCTGTGTGTGTATTATTAAAAACTTTAGTATAACAAAAATATGAGTTTAAAAGTTGAAGAACATAACGCTAAAAAAATAGAGAATAAATTACCCATGTTTACAATTTTTTTGCGAAGGTTTTTGTCCTTGATCGCTCGCATAAAGTTTTGTGCGACGTGCCTGATGCAATACACATGCACCGAAGGAGGATTTTTCCAGCCATTGTCTGGGTTGTTGTATGCACTCTTTATAGACTCATGTCGATCAAATAACAAACATAGATCGGACTGAGGGGTCACGTCGAGCCTCAAATTTTTCAGGAAAAAACTCCAAGCCCCTCCTGTCTCACCTTCAACTAATGCATAGGTGATAAGTGCCAAAATGTAGTTATTTTGTGTATGTAAATAGTGGCACTTATCGATACTTTTTGTTAATACCGTTGGAATAATTCCCCGTTTTGTGTATATTTGTATCGTTTGTGTTTTATTACGTTTTCGTGTAAATATGTACCGTTTGATAGTTTTGTTGTCTTTTTGTAGGTATTTTTGCGTTTCCGGAGCCTCGAGGAATAAAGTGTCGAAGACAAGGTTGCGGACGCGTTTTGAAGTAATAACTGATGTTCAAGTGTAGCTCACGTCGCGCCTAAATAGGGCGTGTCGCGCGCTGTAGGAGCAAAAGAATAAATTTTGGCAGAAATGAGGGTGCGTCGCGCCAGATTAAGGCGCGTCGCGCGCTAGGGCGGTTTGGTAAATTTATAAAGGGCGCGTCGCGCCGAAGTAGGGTGCGCCGTGCCCACTGTGATTTTCAGGTTTTGTATAAATAGCTTAGAACATAATATTTTAGGTTTTTATCATCCATTTCCCCCTTGGAGTGGCTCTGATCCATTTTTGATAGTTTAGAGGCTTAGGAAACACCATTGGCTGCTACATCATGTGGTTTGCCATGGATTTGTCTCGATTGCCTTGACACGGTGAGAGTTTCCGATTCATTTTCTTTCTTCCCTGTGTTTCTTTCCAATGATGGGTTTTGTATGTATATTTCTACTCTTATTGTATGTACATTTGTCGATCTTAGAATCGTTTATATATTCGCTTTACAAATCATCATTGTTGTTGTTCTTGATCTTTTTGCTTAAATGCTCTGGATTTGTGTTGTTGCAGAAATGGACACCGTAGATCTTGATTAGGAATGATAACTGTTAGTTTCTAGATTTCAAAAATGGATTTAGGGCTAATAATCGTAATGGGTATCGAATTTAATGCCTCTGTGTTGTTTGTGTCGGTTGAGACATCGCTGATGTGAATAGTACGGTTGAGCTTTCGTCGGTGCTGCAGAAATAGATACTGATGTGGCGTATCGATTGATGCCTGGTGATTTTGATGCGCATTGTGAGTGTGTTGCGATAAGATCTTCTGATGTAAGTATTCGACGGGTAGAACGAAATGCAATTCCATAACTATTTCTCTTAGACTATTGAGATTGTTTATTCGATTTTATTTACTTTTCTCGCATTTACTTTTCCGCACCCAATCATGAAACTTAGAACGCGAGATATTTGAACGGAAGTTCTTCTCACCAATCTCTGTGGACTACGATACGATATAACCTATATCACCCGGTAATAAATAATACCTATTACTTTTTGCTTGCCGCTTTACCGCTCCAACAAAATAGCGCTGTTGCCGAGGATTGGTTGAGATTAATCGCATTGTGATGGTTTCTCGTTTTAAGTTTCGTAAATATGTGAATATCGTATATTTTGTGTATCGACTCATACTTGTATATTTTTGTATAGTTATACTTGTTTCGTTTTATTTGGTAAACTGACTAAACAAGTTGAACTCGGATTAGCTCTTAAATTACATATCTTCACTTTTCAACTTGTTTAGTAAATTTCACCATTCCGTTGTAAATTGTGTTTTTCTTATTGTTTGAGTATTTGCACATACGTGTTGTTTATCTTTTGTTGTAAATTATATTGTTTCGTAACTTTTGTTCAAGCGTGTGGTTAGGTCATTTCTTTAGGTTGCGTTTGAGGCGAAAGAATTGACGTACCATGGGGAAGTTACTTACTTTTCGCGAAACAATAAAGCCGTCGAGCTAACGACGTAAAACAAGCGCATTTTGGGAGGCACCCCAACGGTTTTATTTTTCTGTTTTAGTTTTCTGTAAATGAGTAGTGTAGGTGTTAAGTGGTGGCGCACTGAAAATTCTGTTTTTCTGAACTAGTTCTGTTTTTCTGGTGTAGCCCGCGTCACACGCAATATGGGCGCGTCGCGCGGCCTGGGAGCTGTAGAGCTTGGATTGGCAGAACTTTGCACGCGTCGCGCGGTCTTGAGGGCGTGTCGCGCGCTGTGTTGCTTTTGGCCAGTGAATTCTTTTTAATTGTTCGCTTGGCTCGCCTTTTTTCCATTTACCCTAAGGCTTTATAGTACAGTATTTTATAGTTTTATTTTTTTAATTCTTTTGTTTGTGTTTAGATTCAAATTTTTGGCCCGTTCGCTTGTGGTCGCATTTGGTAATTCTCCGATTTTGATTGTTTCAACATGCTGATTGTGTGGTAATGATTGATTGAATTTGTACATAGCAAGGTACTCGTTTACCGCTTTCTATAGCATAGCATGTTTATGAGACTTTTCATTTGTACAATTTTCATATTACTCATTCTTTTTGCATAACTTGCTCATGGCTTGAATCACAATTAGTTTTCCCTTTTTACCATAAATGTGAGGTGGCTTTCCATTGTATATATATATATATATATATATATATATATATATATATATATATATATATATATATGCGAGGGACCGACAATTCTTGTTTTAACTGGATATTATTATGTTTAATCTTTCGTTTGTATTGATTTTGTAAATGCATGAAAGTGATCAAGGCACTTGTTTGATTTTGAGCACAACTACCATAGCCAAATATCAATTCACCTTGTGAGTGTGTGACCATTAGTAACCCCTTTTGAGCCTTTTTTGTCAATATCCATATTGTTTTTGCTTAATGCTTGTCTATGAGCGTTTGGTTTTCATTTGTGTATAGATGTTTGATTCTTTATTTTCTTGACCTTCACCTATGATGTTTGGTTGGATTTTTACCTTGCCTTAGAAAGTAGGGAGTATGCACTTGATGTTGTGGTTGAATTCAAGTTGGAGAGAAGATGCTTGCTTTCTTATGTTGTGGTTGATATGAGGTTGTGGAAAGAAAAAGAAAAAGAAAAAAAAGGAATGTGAGAAAGAAAGAATAGAAAAAGAAAGAAAAAAAAAGAGAAAAAGTTTAAAAAAGAAAATAACAAAAAGAGTTGAATAAGATTTGTGTTAATAAGTATTGTGTTTGGTGTGAAACTTGTGATGACGAGAAAAGTTGGATTGAAATTCCTTTGTTTGAAACTTTGTGGAAGTAATTACTCCCTTAGGTTTAGGCAAGTTTTTGTTTTGATTAGCTTTATGACTTATCACTTGTTTGTTAATCGAGCCGCATTACAACCTTTAAAGCCTTGTGATTTGTGTCATTGCATTTTCGATACTGTTTGTGGATGAATGCATAATTTTGTCTTTTGTTTGCAAGTTTGTCGGGTGTGTGTCAAAGTCCTCACCTTTCGTTGTGTTTCATTTACCGATGAATTTTTGCTAGGCGTGACTCGTGATTGAGCTTGTTTTGTTTTAGAATGTTTTGTATGATTTTTGTACTTAGGATTCGTTTCGTTTTCATGTTGTCGTTGTAGGATTGTGGTAAGTATTTACTTTGTTCGTACGTTTTTGTTTGATCCGTACAATTGTTTCGTTTTTCCGAATCTTGTTGATTCTTGATTCTTTGGATTTTTACTTTTGCGATTTGAGTGTTTGCCCTTGTTTGAGGACAAACAGATTCTAGTTGGGGAGAGTTTGATAAGTGGCAAAATGTAGTTATTTTGTGTATGTAAATAGTGGCACTTATCGATACTTTTTGTTAATATCGTTTGAATAATTCCCTGTTTTGTGTATATTTGTATCGTTTGTTTTATTACGTTTTCGTGTAAATATGTACCGTTTGATAGTTTTGTTGTCTTTTTGTAGGTATTTTTGCGTTTTCGGAGCCTCGAGGAATAAAGTGTCGAAGACACAGCTGCGGACGCGTTTTTAAGTAATAACTGTTGTTCAGGTGTAGCTCGCGTTGCGCCGAAATATGGCGCGTCGCGCACTGTAGGAGCAATAGAATAAATTTTGGTAGAAATGAGGGTTCGTCGCGCCGGATTAGGGCGCGTCGCACGCTAGGGCGGTTTGATAAATTTATAAAGGGCGCGTCGCACCGAAGTAGGGCGCGCCGCGCCCACTGCAATTTTCAGGTTTTGTATAAATAGCTTAGAACATAATTTTTTAGGTTTTTATCATCCATTTCCCCCTTGGAGTGGCTCTGATCCATTTTTGATAGTTTAGAGGCTTATGAAACACCATTGGGTGCTACATCATGTGGATTGGCTATGGATTTGTCTCGATTGCCTTGACATGGTGAGAGTTTCCGGTTCATTTTCTTTCTTCCCTATGTTTCATTCAGATGGTGGGTTTTGTATGTACATTTTTTAATCTTGGGATCGTTTATAAATTCGCTTTACAAATCATCATTGTTGTTGTTCTTGATCTTTTTGCTTAAATGCTCTGGATTTGTGTTGTTGCAGAAATGGACACCGTAGATCTTGATTAGGAATTATAACTGTTAGTTTCTAGATTTCAGAAATGGATTTAGGGCTAATAATCGTAATGGGTATCGAATTTAATGCCTCCGTGTTGTTTGTGTCGGTTGAGACATTGCTGATGTGAATAGTACGACTGAGCTTTCGTCGGTGTTGCAAAAATGGACACTGATGTGGCGTCTCGATTGATGCCTGGTGATTTAGATGCGCATTATGAGTGTGTTGCGATAAGATCTTCTGATTTAAGTATTCGACGGGTAGAAGGAAATGCAATTCCATAACTATTTCTCTTGGACTATTGAGATTGTTTATTCGCTTTTATTTACTTTTCCCGCATTTACTTTTCCGCACCCAATCATGAAACTTAGAACGCGAGATAGTCGAACGACAGTTATTCTCACCAATCTCTGTGGACTACGATACGATATAACCTATATCACCCGGTAATAAATAATACCTATTACTTTACCGCTCCAACAATAGGCGATTGGGAAAATGTTACCGTTCCCATCTTGTGCAACAACCATTAGCAACGTTCCCCTATATTTTCCATACAGCCATGTGCCATCGACTTGTGTCGCTACCGCGAAAAATGGATCAGAGTCGCCACTAATATATTTATCCCATAAGGGAAAGGAATACCAGGAAACCTAACTCAAACAAGAACAAGGTCTTTCGACCAGAGAATAGGGCACGGGAGTCGGTTACGCAAGGGGAAGGTACTAGCACCCCTCACTCCCATCGTACTCGATGGTATCCACCTATGTTTGTTTCTATCTAAAGGGTGTATATCTATGTCTAAAACCTAAATGCGAATGAATGCAAAAGAAATACGGGAAAAAGAAGGAATTATTTACAAGTGTGCTCGCTTAGGCCCCGCGACCCAATGCCTACGTATCCCTTACCAAGAATCAGAGCTACCGTAGTTCGGCTCAATAGTTTCCATTTGTTTTGTGTTTTTTAGTTGAACAGAGGTTAAGGTCACAATCCACGGTGCTCGACCTTTGGAGACTTATACGCCTAATTCTGAACTGGACTTAACTTGTTCTTAGGTGCCTAACAAGGCAAAAGAAAAGCAAGGATTTGGTTTGTGTTTTTTATGTAACTACATGATGAACAAAACCCAATACAAGGTTTCGCACCACTTCATCACTTTGTTTTAATTCGAACCTTTATTAAGTATTTTAAATGTTTTTGGTTGGGTATTTTTTAAGGGGATTTATTTGCGATTTGAATCACATGAAAATGTATAATGATCGAGAAACAGATTAGGGAATGAATCCCACTCATTTCTCTCCCATTATGTAGTGATCGAGAAACATATTAGGGAATGAATCCCACTCATTTCTCTCCCACCAAGTGATTGAGAAACAGATTAGGGAATAAATCCCACTCAGTTCTCTCCCACTTTTAGTAAGGTGTGATTCGCATCTCTATTTATTAGTGTTTTAATGTTGAAAAGAAAAAATAAATGAATAAGGGAAACTAAGTCTAATATCCTAATATAAGTTATTCTAATTCCTATTTATCATCTAAGGGAATCATACTAAGATAAAAATCTATCACTATATCAATCAAATGAAAATTATACAAGGAAGTATTAGACTAAACAATTATGTACACATGGAAAGAAAAATTCAAGTAAAATAGAAGGAAAATGATTTAAAATTCTACTTCAGGTCTTGGGACCTTTAAACACCTCTAATAGTATATACAAAAAGAAACTAAGGCTATTGCATAAATGCAAGCCAAATTATGGACCAAATTCACATGATTAACCACTTTGAAACATACACTAATCGGGTAGAGAAAACCTAATGAAAATATAATCAAAACATGGAATCGAACTTTTAATTTTTAAACACAACATGATACATGAGTCTACTGATTCCATAAAGAAAATTGCAATTAAATCCTATTCCTAAGGCTTCTAAACAAATTAAATTGTAAAGCGTATCAAAACATGAGAAAATATGAATATATCTAAGAAAAATATTTATTAAAAATAGCAAAAAATATTCTAAAAATATACAAAAAATACTAAAAATATCTACACACCTAAATCTACCTAAAATGCATTTTTATTTATTTTTTATTTCAATTAAAACTGGCTTACTGAACAGCAATTAGAAAAGAAACAAAGTAAAAAAGAAAGAAATCTAACAATACTGGGGGTGTAGAAGTGATTCTGAAAATACACTAATTCTAAACGTTGCACGCTTTGGGCCCAGTTTCAGGGGTGTAGGAATCAATTCGCCAGGCCCAGTTCTCATTCAGTCTATTCTCCTTTTTTATTTCTCATTTTGTTTGATATCAGCATGCATGATTATGTATAATTGTAGCTTTTAGGCAAAACGTGACAAGGGATGGAAAATCAATTGGTCAATAAAATTTTAAATGGGATAAGGAAAAAACAACGCACCATCCAATCAGAGCCACACACCTATCATCCTAATGATTGAAATAAGACAAAAAAAGCCAAAATCTGGGAACATGAACCAATTGCAGCGTGCCACGCAAGTGCAAATGGAGAGAGATAAGTTGAACGCTCAGACGCCGGAGATAAGCTCTGGTCGTCTTCTCCGACGCTGCAACCACCGGACCCCCACGCAAATGCCCAGAAAAAGATGAAACTAACCTCATCTCACTCGGATTTCGCCACTAAACACGAATCTGACCTCACATCTCATCAATTCTTACTCTAAGTAGCAAACCAATAGTAGATGCAAAACCCTAACTTGAAGAAAACTCCACCGGAATCGATTCTAAGCCTAGAAACCCGCTTATAATTAAACACCGAGTTTGAATACATGATTTAAACACTTAAACAAGAAGCATTTCACCAATATTGAAATCAAATTTCAGAATCAAAGAGAATCCACATGAATACAACGTTTAATGCATGACCTGTTGCATATGATTTAAGATGCTAAGAAAGATTCAAGGGACTCACCTCCAGGTCTTGAACGAAACTTCAGACAACTCTACAAGCTTTGGATCTTGATGATGATGCTGGATACAACTCGGGAAGAATCTTATAGAGACTGAGAAATAAACTCAAGTCTAATGCTTAGCTTGAATCCTTGAAACTTGACGAAGATAAGGCTTGCTTTGAGAAAAATAGTGATGGTGGTAAATCTTATGTAAACCGATTCAAGATGATGATGTTAAGAGATAGAAGATGAAGGTGATGATGGAAGTTGAAGGTTGATGAAGGAGACGGCGTGGTGATGATGTTGAAGATGAATGGAGGTTGAGGATGGTGGTGGTGTGGTGTTGAAGTGGTTCAAAGTTTGTTACAAGGATGTAACTAACTTCTAGGAGAGAGAGAGAACAAGGAGAGAGTGATGCGTAGAGAGAAGACAGATGAGAGATGAGAGAAAAGAGAGAATCTGGAAAATGAAGGGTGGTGTGAGTTATTGCACATAGCTTGAGGTTTATATATGTATGGTGTATGGTTTATGGTGGAGTGTGGTGCAGCTGATTTTTTTTATCGAACTTAATGGACTTGTTTTCATATATTTGTAATCTCTCTCTTTTCTTTCATGTTGCAGCACGTGCATGGCTATTTGGAATGAAATGCTGGTACTGTCAGCATGTTGTAGGTTGTGTTGCTTTATATTGCAAGCCATTGATTTCTAGCATGACATCTTACCGATCTCGACCTTTACCAAGCTGACTTCAAGCCTATGTATCTCTAGCTATGAGTCCTCATTTGTTTCAAACTTAGGATCAATGCAAAGAGGGCGTAGCATAAAAGAAGTTTGGTGTCGTAAGCTTTGAGAGGAGACCCTTGTAACCCATTCAAAATTGGCTTGCAACATGGTGACATATCACTGCCAATTACCTGCGCGCATGACTCAATCTTCTCCATGCTACATGCAGCTTACCAATGGCTCACTTTGCATGCTCATATCTTCCACCACGGATCCTCAATTATTTCAAGTTTATATTCAAAATATAGAGGACATGGGGAAGAATAAGTAGACATTGGAATTGACTTCACATAGTGCTTTTATCTCTATAGAATTAGCTTTACATTTGGCACACCACCTGCTTGACAAATTGCTCACGTGTGACTCAGATTCTTGGCCTGGCCGGATGTACAATTTTGACTCTGCGAGGATATGACTTTGGAGCTTCATAAGTGATTCAATATTAATCCAAATGATCCAATTCTTGGCTTTTTGAATAGAGGACATGAAGGAAATGCTCTTGATGTTGAGTTTGGATCAAGGGAATGCTTACACTTCTCTAAAGATTGGCTTGAAAATGGCACACAAGGTGTTTGACAAAATGCTTGCGCTGGCCCAGGGATTTTCCCAGCATCTTGCCTTGCATTCAGTTTTGGTCTTCCAAGTTCAAAGCTTCATAACTCTTGATCTAAGCTTGCAATTAAAACGTGTTCAACTACAAAGTTGTAGTATGCCATGAATGGAACAACTCTTTTCTTGAGCTTGTTTTGAAATGAGGCCTCTAGACACGTGTATAGTATCCATGAAGTTGATTGGTCATCCAATTCAAAAACCCAAATATTTTTCTAAGTGTTTTTTCACTTTCTATTTTTGGTAACTTCACATTTCAACTACCATTCCCAAAATGGCAATTTTGAATATTTCTTGATTTTATTTATTTCTTTGATTTTCTTTGACCGATTTTCCACCAAAAGTCAATATTTGATAGTTGACCTTGTCTTTGACCAAAAGGTCAGCTTTTCCTGATTTTTCCGATTCTAGATGAATTCCCCGATTAATCAGTTTCTGATCTAATTCTCAATCAATTTTCAAACAACGAACTCTCGTAAATGTTTCTTCAAGGCAACCACATTTCACATTCAAAATCATCTCCTGATTAAATTTTGACCAAAAAGTCAACAAGGTTGACTTTGGTCAAAGCCCTAATTTGGAAGGCCTGATGAACTTGAGGATTGTATCTTTTAATCAAAGCTTTGGCTTGGAGGCCATGAAACCCTGATTTTAGGAGGACTTCAATGGGAATGATGACATACAATTAGACTTCAAATCTTCTCTTATTTTTTATCAGGAATTTCTTCTGCAGAAGCTCTTTTCTTATCAATTCTGAATAGTAACCATGATATGGATGAATGTAGTGGATGAATGGCCTAGATGAGGTATGCACATGAATGTAAGGTGAGGGCCAACTGAGGAAACCCCTGATACAAGGTTGAAACGCCCAAAAAAAGGCGATGGAAAATTCTTGCACCACTAACTTGTGTTCCATCATCTAAATATGCAGGCAGTGTTTCTAGTTCTATTACGGTTCCAGGAAGATGCTCTTGCATGACTAACAACCATTGCGGAAGGTCATTGTATGAAGCCTCCCAGTTTCCATAAATAGACTCGATTGCTTTGTTCTTTGAAAGCCATCCCTTTTTATAAGATATTGTGTAGTTGTAAACTGTATGAACATGAGCGATAATAGTTTTCACCTTGATTGAAGCGTCGTCGCTGACAAGAGCTCTGATGCTTTGAGCGATAATATTTGAGTCAAGCTTGTTGTGCTCTTGTGAAATAGCAAACGCCATGCAAGTGTGTAGTCCACCAATTCTACCAATAACCCATTTACCACACCCCTTTCGTAAGGATGCTCTACATGTGAAGTCGCATCCTTCCATCTTACATCTAATCAAGAAACGTTGCGTATCAGACTTATAAATCTCGTAATCAACACTATTTTTAATGTGATATTGACGGATTGCATACATACAACTTTCTTTGTTTTCAAACTCCATGCCTTCCTCTAAACCTCCACATTCATGACCCTCGTCTATGGAATCAAAGACCGATACAGGCACAATAGAATCGAAGGAAACATGATTTCTCATGTGATATGGTGGGTTGTATAAACCAAGTACTGGAGAAGGTTGTGACACAGGCATAATTTCGTCACCTGAATCGTCACTTGAACCACCAAACAAATCAAGTTGCCTGGCATCATCAGAGTCCCTATCATCACCAACCTCTTCTTACGCAAACAATCGTCATTTAAGTTTTTTAGTTTATCTTTAGTTCTTAAATATTATTCATAAATAATTATCATTTAAGTTTTTTAGTTTACGTTTAGTTCTTAAATATTTTAGTTTATGTTTAGTTCTTAAATATTATTCGTAAATAATCGTCATTTAAGTTTTTTAGTTTATGTTTAGTTCTTAAATATTATTCGTAAATAATTATCATTTAGTTTTTTAGTTTATGTTTATTTATTTAACATTACTATTTTTTTTATTACAGCTAGATGATGAATATATACATGGGTTTAGATGTAGAAGTCACCAGAAGTTGAAGCCATATTCTACAACCGTCCCATATCTAATTTCGCCAAATTTACACCATATAACGAAAATACCCTCAACCCAAATTGACAACCGATTAATTTTAGCGTTAATAGAAAGATGGAGGCCAGAAACTCACACTTTTCATCTTCCGACTGGTGAATGCACCATCACGTTGGAGGATGTTAACATGTTACCGGGCCTTCCTGTTGATGGTACGCAATTAAATGGTCCTTCCGAGGTAGATGAAGATGTATGGCCTACAATCGTAGGGGAAGTGCCACTTGAAAATGCTTTACATGGTTCCGCTGTAAAATTGACATGGCTTAAAGCCATTTATCAAGCAGAAGCAAATATACCAACAGAAGCTTCAACAGAAGAGTATAAAATGAGATATGCTCGAATTTATATAATGATTCTCATTGGGCAACTTTTGTTTCCCGACAAAAGCGGCAGCCACGTCCACCCAAAATGGTCACAATTCCTCTTTGATTTTAATCAGTGTGGCACATATAGTTGGGGTTCTGCTGTTTTGTGTAACTTGTACAGGGAGATGTGCAAAGCTTGTGAATTTAAAGTAAAAGAAATATCAGGATGTCTTTTACTTCTTCAAGCTTGGGCATTTACATGCATGCCTATTATTTCTCGTGTATCTGCGTTCCCTCCAACATATCCTTATGCTTCGAGGTAAATTATAATTTAATTTCATTATTTAATTTTTTAAATTTCTTTTGAATAATTTTTATATTTTTTTGTTTCCTTTAGATAGTGCGTTAAAGGCATGAACTTCAAGAACAACCCCCGGAACTATCTCCAAGGATACCGGTTCCAAATTGATCACATGCGGCCAGATCAGGTTTCTATTCATCAGCTCTTTTGGGAATATATTTTGTTTTAACTCTATTTCGTTACACCAAAAAATTTATTCAATTAATTATACTTGCCAATTTATTTGGAGGCCGTATCTAGGATTTGCGCCCCCACTACATGAAGATAGTTCGATTTGGAGTGCAAGAACGTATTAATTTGTTTCCATCTTGTTGAAATGCATCAAAGTGATCGAGTGAAACTTCAGTTTGGCTATCTACAACATATACCCGATACACCAATGTGCCTCAAAGAACATCACAAGATGAAAACAAACAAGTCCCGCTTAACTCCAAGGACTGAACTATACCGCGGCGAGCAACAGTGTTGGATAGATAGGGAATCCTATACGTTTGAAGGAACACAATTACAAGAGGAGACAAAACCATCAGTAGAGTACATGCATTGGTATAGGTCGCTTCCATTCATGTATGCATCGTACAAACACTTTCTCACTGACATGCGTTCAATTCCAAATTCAACAAACCATCCAAGTGGGTCTCAACAACAACCTCAACCCCAACTATTTCAACAACAACATCAACCCCAACTCTTTCAACAACAACCTCAACACCAAACCTTCCAACAACAACATCAACCCCAACCTTTCCAACAACAACATCAACCCTTCCGACAATACCATCTTAACCCCAATTATTCCCAACAACGTACTCTAGCCCTTACATTGACGCACAATACTATTCCTACACCCAATACACCCTATCTCACTCTCAAACAAATTATAACTACCAAACCCAACACCAACAGACCTATATTCGTCCACCCATGCAATTCACACCTATCCCGCATCCAAACTTTTATTCCCCTTACATCCAACAAAACCCTTCAACCTCATACACTCAACCACCCACCACTTCTTACATCCCAACACCATGACCCTCCGCACACACAATCCACCTCAAACTTAAACTTGGATCTTAATGTCAGTGATTATGAGTTAATAAATCAAATTTGGTCTCCTCCTCCACCTCCAACACAAGAAACACAAGACGACCCTGCTCCAACTGAAGAAGAAGAAGAACAATATGGTCGTGGTCATCGTGTGTGACGAGCACCTCCCTGTGGTACCCATGGTTATTTGGATCGTCACTGGTTTTTTTATTTGTATGAAATGAAATATATGAAATGTCGTATTAATATTATTAGTATTAATTATGTTTAATAATATTTGTTTATAAATTATTATTTTATATTAAAATTTATTTAGTATTAATTAAGTTTTAAATCATTTAATTTATTTATTGGATTTATATGATATAAATATATATAACAAAAATAGTTTAAATCACAAAAACGAAAAAAAATAGAAAAGGGCATGTCTCCATATGAATTGGCGACATACTCTCTTGATTAGAGGGGATCCACCATGTCTCCATATGGATGGGCGACATGCTCTTGAAATCAGAATGGCCCCACTATATCTCCATAAAGATTGGCGGCATGGTCCAAAGTGTGACATTCTGAGAATTTAATTTCAGAACGTGGCATATAGGAAATTGTGTTTCACACATATGGGGAAAAAATTCCATAAATAGTGAGAGGTAAAATTGTGTAGATCGTATCTAAATATGTATACAAACACTCCATGCTAGTGGTGCTAGATTTGCGTGATTCCAATATGAATGGATTATTATAAGATTGATAATGACATTGACCATGCAATTTGACTTCGTGTCACTCTACGACATAGTTGACCATATGTACTTTTCAAATCAAGAAAATTAGGGTTTTTGTTTTCAAATGTCCTGCACATTGAACAAGAATCTGTCCTTGATATATATCACTTTTACTTGGTATTTCAATACATCATATTGAATGTTTAATTACTTATCTGACCATACTCGTTTTCATGTTTAGTTTTTGTGCCCAATTAACAAGTTTGATTGTTTCAACCTTCACTTTTCAAACCATACGAATTAATACTTAGTCAAATTAAAAGAATTTCAAATTTTAGAACTTGATGCAGAGGAAAGCTAGCAACATACTTTCTCTATATATATGTCTTCTTGTTCCAAAACATATCATTCCCACCCTCAAATCGCAGCACCTATTAGCAAAACCTTGTTTACCCTAATTAAATATATCAATAGAGGCAAAAGCAGAAGGATCATTTTTTATACTTATCATCTCACCCAAATTAGTTACGTTAATACAAATTAAAGTGATCATATATTTATATACATGGCTTTCTCTTATAATTCTGGGAGGATGCTTTTTACTATTATCATGATCATTTTTTTCATTCTGGTCGTTTCTTGTCAACTTGGAGTCGATTGTAGACCTTTGCGAGATGATCACATTTCAAAAGAATTTGATGGGCTTTTGTTGCAGTTTCTTCGTGGTCCATCCAAGCCATCAAGTCCGGATCCAATTCAATCCTAAGCAAGAAAAGTGTATATACGAAAAGTTGTTCATAATATACTACCTATCAACCTTACTAATAATCTTACTTTCTGTAAATGTTTCAATTTTAACAGCTTACCCATGCAACTATTTGTTGTATTTCATAATAAAGATTCTTTTATTCACATTTTCCCTTATGATTAATATGTAACGAAATTTCAACCAAATTCTTTGATATAAATATCATTTTCTCTTACAAATTGTTTTATATATATAGCCATCTCATTAGGATATATAGTACGAGTATGTGGGTTTTGTGTAGTAGAATAAAACGACTTGGATCAATAAAATGTCATTGGTTAGTTTCCACACAATATCTAATAGTTTTTGTCTTTAAAATAAACGTCAAAATTTAGGTACAATTCTTTAGGTGTGGTTCTTACTATTTTCCAATGTAAATATGACAAATACACATAAATATGATTTAGTGAGTGAAAATAAGAGAAATTTGCATATGTGTAAGAGGAAATTATACACTTGTCACATTTTCATTAGAAAATAGTAAGAACCACACCTAAAGAATTGTATCTAAGTTTTGTCCTAAAATAAATATCAACTTTAGAATTTTCTTAGGCTTTGTTTGCGAGTTTAGAGGGGAAGGGAGGGGAGGGGGGGGATGATTTGATTTTATTCATAACTTCAAAAATCTCATAAAATGAAGGAACTAAAAAATTGTATTGAACGGGAGTTTTGAAGGGCTTAAAAAATGATAATGACTCTATTATCATTCTAAACAAAATCAATTTTTCATAAAACGTCAAATATTTTTTTATATTTTTTAAAAATTTTCGTTTTTCGGAAGCCTTTCCCTCTCCTCCCCTCCAAACTCGCAAATATAATGTTAAAATTTCTTTTTACTCTTTATTTATTTTGGAGTTTAGGCTTGTTCAAATAAAGAAGGCAATCACGATTAATGTTTTCAAATATTTATAGATTCCTTTCAAATAACACACCCTAACTTTAAAAAATAGGGGGAGTTAAAATGAGGCATCAGAGTTAGTAGATATTTAATACTGTGAGTTGAGTTGAGGTTTAAATAAAATTAAACTAGAATCTGACCCGTGCAACGGTTGTATACGGTTGTATGTTTTGTATTTTTTTATTTTTTTATAACATTATATAAAATAATAATAAAATAGACCATAATAGTGAACAACTAGAAAACATATTAATATATAAATTAATCATTCTAATTGTAACTTTTATGAGTTTAGCAAAAACTCTTTGCTATACTTATCTTAAGTTCTATTTAGTGAGTAATTTTCTTTTATTTTGGATTTGTGTCTAGCCCCTCATCTTGTAATCTTGCTTGGATCTTCCGATCCTTATTAATATATTTCTTGATTAAAAAAAATATTAATATATAAATTATGTAAAGTTTTAATTCAGAATTAAAATCTGTTAATTATATGAAATGTTATTTTATTTATAAAGAATTAACATCACACCATATATTATCGAATATGCCTAATGTTTTTTTTTTTCTTTATAAAAAAACTAAGTGTATACTTTCTTGCTACTCAAAACATTTTATATATTAAGAAATTTGTAGTTTAAATTTTAACCTAAAATATTTGAGAGAATTAATTAGTTGATGTCATTTAATTTCCATTAATTTTAATTGTGCATATTTCATTAAATAATTTAATTTTTAATTCAAAATTACTTAATTTCTAAAACTTATAAAAGAATGTTATGATTGAAATAATTATCAGATCACTTTCCAATTCTTATACAGATTTAAGGAATTGGGTAGTGTTGAAAGTATTTTCGGTAAATATTTTCTAATATATCGTATCCACAGAGACTGAGTCAATAGTACTGCCGTTCTACAGTCAAATTATAATGAGTAGTAAAAAGCATTGGTTTTGATTGTTTATTCTAAAAGTGCGTATAAGAAAGTACTAAGTAATTGACTGAAAGCTTAAAGAATGAATAACAATGGTGATGAATATGTTGAGTTCTAGGATTCATCAACCTATTCGTATGTAATTGATCAATTAATCCACAAGTGAACCCTTATATAAGTTATCATCTTCATTCATCCTCAAAACTGACCTCATGTCTAAGATCAATTTAGAACCACCTCTACCGGTATGATATTCGATCTCTCAGAATAACAATAAGGTTAAAGGGAATTAAACACAATGATTTACGAAAACTTATTCACGATCTCATCTCTGAAGATTAAAAACAAGTTAATATAAAAACATAGGGAAAAAGTATAAACCCTATCTCTCGATTGATGGTTCAACGATGATATAAAATAAAAGCAAGGTTCTTTATTGATAATAAAACTTAAACAATTGTTCACAAGAATTAATCAAAGTTATTGCATCTTCATAGGTTAACTACTACCTTAAACTCAACACAATGGGGTTTAGCTCTCCATAGACATGAAGAACACACAAAACTTCATAGAGGGATTCATCGTGATCAAGGGAATGTCTTCAATTGATGTTGAATTCTCCGTCGGATGTTGTTTTCAGCTCTGGAATATGAATGCTCTCTGAATTTCGCTCACCAAAGATCATGTACTTATGAGGATTAGAGCTTCTATTTATAACATTATTTCTTTTTACGAAGCTTCCGCGGCGCGGCATGGGTTGGCGAGGCGCGAAATGGGAACAAAAGGTTTGGCGCGTCTCGCCCAGTTTTGCTGCGGCTCGGCCTCTGCTTCATCCCACTTCTTTGTGATTTTGCTTCTCCAGAGTCCTTACGCCTTCGCGTTTCCTCGTCCCTACTTTCCAACCTTAGTACCTGCACAAATAACACCCAAAGTGATTCAATTTGCTCTACAATTAGCATCGAACTTCTAGAGTTTAATTGGGTAAACCTCTCCTTTTGCGCAGGTCCCAGGAACCGTTTGGTGTTGGTTTCCCGAGCATGGGCACCACGAGAACCGGAACTTGTGGTCTTTGTGCGACCTCTCTTGGCCGGTTGCATCTGCATAGATAGACATAAATAACCACACAAACAACATTATACATCATAAGATGTATCAAAATTGAAATAGCCTTGCAAAAATTCACACAGTCGCGGCTCGCTGCCTCGTGGCCGCGGCGCGACTGTGAGCGAAAATTTGAAAAATATATGTTGATGGCAGTGGTACCAAATACACATAACTTCAATGATTGTTTTACCACAACAATCATCCATTACAGAGTCTTCTAGCCTAGGGTTTTTCAGAATGACCACTCAAAATGCTTAAATCTTCTCACCCATTCTTAGGGTTTTACCTTTCCTCTTTCATGAAATTGAAAGGAAGAAAGAGTAGAGACATACCTTGTTGGTGGTGGGGACGAAATGCTGACGACAATAGTGACAAACTTGTGAATTTTTGGCTCGAGCCTCGTTGGGGCAGAGTCACTTCTCGGTGTGGGGCAAACAAATGAAGTGGGGTTTGAAGAAAAACCCTATTTCTGTCTTTTAAAAAATTGAGAGTCGCAAAGCCGCGCCTCGGTCCTTAGTGACTGCGGAGCGCTAAACCTACTGACTTGTTTTCACGGTGCGCGGTCACTCTGGCGAGGCGCGCTGGTTTAAAAAAATTTGTTTCTTCTTTTGGTTGCCTTCCATTTGCCACAGTGAACTGATGATATATAAATGAAAAAATACTGAAATTAAAGTAAAAGAAATATTACCATGTTGGGTTGCCTCCCAACAAGCGCTTTCTTTAACGTCGTTTGAGATCGACAATCAGCTTCATTAAGTACTCAGAAGTGCAAGAGTACACACTTCCCTATCAAATTCTCCCCCAAGGTAGACTTTCAGTCTTTCTCCATTGACAATCCAACTCTCTTTTGTTTTGTTATCCTCAATGACAATAGCGCCATATGGTTTGACTTCTTTGACCATGAATGGTCCTGACCACTTGGATTTCAGTTTACCTGGGAATAGTCTTAGCCTGGAATTGAACAGAAGCACAAGATCTCCTACCTTAAACTCTTTCTTTTTGAGTTTCTTGTCATGGTATCTTTTCATATTTTCCTTGTACATTTTGTTGGACTCATATGCTAAGTACCTGAACTCTTCTAGCTCGTGGAGTTGCTCTTTCCTTTTTTTAAAGGCTAAGTTGTCATCTCTATTAAAGAAACGTAGAGCCCACAAAGCTTTGTGCTCTTTCTCTGCGGGTAAGTGACATGCCTTCCCATAGACCATCTGAAAAGGTGATGCACCAGTGGGGGCTTTGTATGCGGTCCGGTATGCCCTAAGAGCATCATCAATCCTTGCGGACCAATCTTTCCTGGATACTGAGACTGTCTTCTCTAGGATATTCTTTATTGCTCTGTTAGAGATTTCTGCCTGCCCGTTGGTCTGAGGGTGATAAGGTGAGGCAATCTTATGATTGACGCCGCACTTCTCCAACACTTTAGCAACCTGTTCATTAACAAAATGGGATCCACCATCGCTGATGATTACTCGAGGCATGCCAAATCGGGTAAATATGTTACGGTTTAAAAATTTCAATACCGTTTTGGCATCCGCCTTAGGAGTAGCGATAACTTCAACCCACTTGGAAACATAATCCACAGCAACTAAAATGTATTCATTAGTAAATGAGGTAAGAAAAGGTCCCATGAAATCTATCCCCCAACAATCAAAAACTTCAACTTCGATCATGGTTTGAAGTGGCATCTCATCTCTTTAACTTATCCCTCCAACTCTTTGGCATTTGTCGCAATTTATCGCATGGTGGTGGAGTCTTTGACCTTGATTATTGTTCATATAATTGACTTCTTCTTTGACAACCGATGGGAAAAATCCAGTTTGATGATCACCTTTGCATAATTCACAACATGCTACCTGATAAGTATTAGAAACTCCATTTAGCTCCTTGAGTTGTTGTGGCAACTTGGACATTTGTTGCGTCAAAAGCTCCACTTGTGAAGTTAGCAATTTGTTTTGTGCCAACAAAGCATCACTATTAGTTAGCTCTAACATTCCAGGCTTCTTATCTCTGACAGTTCGATCATGATTGCCCTGACGGTCATTTAGAGCCATTCGCTCAATTATTTGAGTCGCTTCAACAGGTGTTTTGGACATTAGTGAGCCACCAGCTGTGGCATCCAAAAGTGTCTTGTTTGTGGGTGTGAGACCGTTGCGGAACATGTGAATTTGATCAACTTCTGCAAAACCGTGTCCCTTGCATTTTCTCAGCATAGCTTTATATCTTTCCCAAGCTTCATTCAGTGATTCATTACTACCTTGAGAGAATATGGCAATTGCTGTTTTTGCATCAAAGAATCAGTTTTGAGAGTAAAACCGTTCCAAGATTTTTTCTTCCAAGGTATTCCAATCAGTCATTACTGCTTCGGGTTGATCTAGATACCAATCTTTAGCCTTCGATAGCAAGGAATGTGGGAACAACCTTTTGAACAATGTCTCTTCATCCGCTTGAGCTACACCTGTAGTACCTGCTAACTCATAGATTCGAGTAAGATGTGTGTATGGGTCTTCATGGTCCAATATGGCGAAAGGACTTGCACAAATGAGCTGTAGAATACCGGTCTTCAATTCAGATGTCCGCCCGTTGGCGGCAGTCCTTGCGAATTGTGGATTAAGGCGAGGACTATTTGCGCATGGAGCTGTGGCGGCCATGTTTACAACAGTGTGTTGTATGATGACTTCTTGCTCTTCTTCAAATAGTTCGTGAAAATAAAGTCCGTTAGACGACTCGTCAATGGTTTCTAATGCTTGTGACGAAGTCGCAGTTGCGTTGTCTCTTGCCTTTGCTATGTTTGCTCTTCTTCGTGTTTTGCTATTCAATCTCCTAGCGGTCCTTTCGATCTCAGGATCAAAAAGATGTTGATTGCTGGAAACCTTGCTGCGCTTACACTAATTCTGCAAAAACTAACAAACACGTGAAACAATCAGAGTAATAAAAGTAAACTCAAAATAAAAGCTATTGCAATGCGTGCAATATTGACACAGTCCCCGACAACGGCGCCAATTTGTTGAAAGTATTTTGGGTAAATATTTTCTAATATATCGTATCCACAGATACCGAGTCAATAGTACTTCCGTTCTATAGTCAAATTATAATGAGTAGTAAAAAGCATTGGTTTTGATTGTTTATTCTAAAAGTGCGTATAAGAAAGTACTAAGTAATTGACTGAAAGCTTAAAGAATGAATAACAATGGTGATGAATATGTTGAGTTCTAGGGTTCATCAACCTATTCGTATGCAATTGATCAATTAATCCACAAGTGAACCCTTATATAAGTTATCATCTTCATTCATCCTCAAAACTGACCTCATGTCTAAGATCAATTTAGAACCACCTCTACCGGTACGATATTCGATCTCTCAGAATAACAATAAGGATAAAGGGAATTAAACACAATGATTTACGAAAACTTATTCACGATCTCATCTCTGAAGATTGAAAACAAGTTAATATAAAAACCTAGGGAAAAAGTATAAACCCTATCTCTCGATTGATGGTTCAACGATGATATAAAATAAAAGCAAGGTTCTTTATTGATAATAAAACTTAAACAATTGTCCACAGGAATTAATCAAAGTTATTGCATCTTCATAGGTTAACTACTACCTTAAACTCAACACAATGGGGTTTAGCTCTCCATAGACATGAAGAATACACAAAACTTCATAGAGGGATTCATTGTGATCAAGGGAATGTCTTCAATTGATGTTGAATTCTCCGTCGGATGTTGTTTTCAGCTCTGTAATATGATTGCTCTCTGAATTTCGCTCACCAAATATCCTTTACTTATGAGGAGTAGGGCTTCTATTTATAACATTATTTCTTTTTACGAAGCTTCCGCGGCGCGGCACGGGTTTGCAAGGCGCGAAATGGGAACAGAAGGTTTGGCGCGTCTCGCCCAGTTTTGCTGCGGCTCAGCCTCTGCTTCATCCCACTTCTTTGTGATTTTGCTTCTCCAGAGTCCTTACGCCTTCGCGTTTCCTCGTCCCTACTTTCCAACCTTAGTACCTGCACAAATAACACCCAAAGTGATTCAATTTGCTCCACAATTAGCATCGAACTTCTAGAGTTCAATTCTAACCATAAAATCATTAAAAATCATAAGATATGTTCAACTTCAGATCAAAAAGTAGTTATTTTAACACATGAAAATACTGTTAATTCACTCCTAACAGGTAGATAAATTATAATGTAATTTGAAAAGACTTTGTTTCATGATTAAAATTTAAGTGACACGTATGAATATTTGCTAACATGGCAAAATTGGTATGATGTGGCAAAATTTTAATGATGTGTCAAATGTTTTGGGATTCAATACATGCTTTTTAAAAATCTTAAATGTTGTTAGCAAAGCGTGTATGTAATTATTGTTGTTCAAATTTAATATTTCTCACAATAATAATAATAATAATAACAATAACTAACATTTCTAATTACATCCATACTTTATTAACTAACATCAAACATTCACTATTAGGAAAAAGACATTTAACCTTGATTGGATATAAAGTATAACATAAGTTTCACAGGCAAGATAACGAAGGATGTCATAAAATGTGTGCCATTTTACATCTCGTTTTTAACTCCTCTGAGGGAAAAAGATTGCACTTGTAGTGGATCTGCCCCCAACAACTACTAATTTGTTTTATTTAAAGGTGCTACTTTTACCTCTAGATTAGAATAATCGAGGAAAAAAATTTATATATATGTATATATATATATATATATGTATGTATGTATGTATGTATGTATGTATGTATGTATGTATGTATGTGTTGGAGCGGTAAAGCGGCAAGCAACAAAAGTTTTGGAAATATTTATCCGGGAATTTATCGTGTCCACAAAGATTAGTGCTACTGAATCGCCGTTCGACGGATTCTTAGTTATGAGTTTGGGTTAAAATGGGTTTAGACGGTAAATGCGGAAATTTAACTTATGAACACAAAAGAATTCATTCTTGATAGAGAATAGCTTATATGGTTTGAATCTAAACTACTCCTCACAAACTTAGATTTATCACTCCGCCGTACTCAATCTACAATACTCATCAGAATCACCACATATCCCTCACATCAATGTCCATTTCTGCAACACCGACGGAAATTCAACTATATTGCTCTTTCGACGATGTCTCAACCGATCGAACAACACAGAGACATTAAACTCAGATATTATGTGGATTTAAACCCCAATCCTATGTCTAGAATCAAAAGCTAACAGATATCCTCATTTTGAGCCTTAACCACCGAATGAATTGATTTCGTCGCTCAAAATCGCGCGTTTGAAGCCGTGTCTTCGACACTTTATTGCTCATGCTCCAAATATGCAAGAATACCTACGAAAAGAGTAGAAAAATATCAAAAAGTATAAAAGTGTATGAAAATATATCTATTCACTAAGTATACGTATTTATGCACAAAACGGGGAATTATTCAACGGTATTAACAAAAAGTATCGATAAGTGCCACTATTTACAAACACAAAATAACTACATTTTGGCACTTAACAACTCTCCCCAACTTGAATTTGTTTGTCCTCAAACAAGGCCAAACACTTAAAGAATCAAAAGTAAAAATCCAAAGAATCAAGAATCAACAAGATTTGGAAAAACGAAACAATTGTACGGTTCAAACAAAAATGCATAAACAAAGTAAACACTTACCACAATCCTACAACGAACATGAAAATGAAACGAATCCTAAGTACAAAAATCATACAAAATATTCTAAAACAAAACAAGCTCAATCACGAATCACGCCTAGCAAAAACTCATCGGTAGATGAAAAATACCGAAAGGTGAGGACTTTGAACACTCATCCAACAATCTTGCAAACAAAAGACAAAATTATGCGTTCATCTAAAAATAGTATTGAAAATGCAACGTCACGAATCACAAGGGCTTTCAAGGTTGTAATGTGGCTCGGTTAACAAACAAGTGATAAGTCCTAAAGCTAATCAAAACAAAAACTTGCCTAAACCTAAAGGAGTAATTACTTCCACAAAGTTTCAAACAATACAATTCCAATCCAACTTTCTTCTTCATCACAAGTTTCACACCAAACACAAAACTTATTAACACACTCTTATTCATACTCTTTTTGTTATTTTCTTTTTCAAACTTTTTCTCTTTTTTTTCTTTCTTTTTCTTTTCTTTCTTTTTCACATTTTTTCTTTTATTTTCACAACCTCATAATCAATCAACCAAAAAGTAAGTAAACATTCTCTCCTCAACTTGAATTCAACCATATTATCAAAGTGTGAATACTCCCTACTTTCTAAGGCAAGGTAAAAATTCAAACCAAAAATCATGGTTGAGGGTTCAAGAAAACAAAGAATCAACATCCATAAAAAAATGAGAACCACACACTCATAGACAAGCATTTAGCAAAAACAACATGGACATTGACAAAAAGGCTCAAAAGGGATACTAATGATCACACACTCACAAGGTGAATTGAATATTTGGCTATGGTAGTTGTGCTCAAAATCAAACAAGTGCCTTGATCACTTTCGTGCATTCACAAAATCAATACAAATGAAAGATTAAACATAATAATATCCAATTAAAACAAGAATTGTCGGTCTCTTGCATATATACACAATGGAAAGCCACCTCACATTTATGGTAAAAAGGGAAAACTAATTGTGATTCAAGTCATGAGCAAGTTATGCAAAAAGAATGAGTAATATGAAATTTGTACAAATGAAAAGTCTCATAAACATGCTATCCTATAGAAAGCGATAAACGAGTACCTTGCGACGTACAAATTTGAACAATCATTACCGCACAACCAGCATGTTGAATCTATAACAATCGAAGAATTACCAAATGCGACTCCAAGTAATCGGCCCAAAATTTGAGTTTAAACAACAACAAAAGAATTAAAAAATAAAATATAAAATACTATACTATAAAGCCTTGGTGTAAGTGGAAAAAAGGCTGGCCAAGTGAACCATTAAAAAGAATTCACATGCCAAAAGTTACAGGGCGCACGACGCACCCTCAAGACCGCACGACGCGCCCTCTTTGCGCGCGACGCACGCTACACCAGAAAAGCCAAAACCAGTCTAGAAGACTGCACAACTGGTGTAGCCTCCACTTAACACCTACACATCTCATTTTACACAACTAACAGAATTTACAAAAGTCAAAACCGTTGGGGTGCCTCCAAACAAGCGCTTTTTTTACGTCGTAAGCTCGACGCCTTTATTGTGCTCGGGTAGTAGCTTTCTCCACGGCACGCCAACGCTTTCGCCCCAATGCGAACCTAAAGAAAGTATCCTAACCACACACGAACAAACATTACGAAACAAGAAAATATACAACAATACGTAAACAACACGTATTAACAAACACATAACGATAAGTAAAAACACAATTTTTAGAAAAGTTTGGTGAAATTAACTAAACAAGTTGAAAAGTGAAGATTTGAAATTAAAGAACTATCCGAGTTCAACTTGTTTAATAAGTCCACCAAACAAAATTAGAACATGTACCTATACAATCCACTATACAAAAGTATACAAGTATAAGGAAATTCACAAATATACGATATTCAGAAAACTCAAAAACAAAGAAACTATCGCAATGCAAATTCAATAAAAACACCAGTCCCCGGCAACGGCGCCATTTTGTTGGAGCGGTAAAGCGGCAAGCAACAAAAGTTTTGGAAATATTTATCCGGGAATTTATCGTGTCCACAGAGATTAGTGCTACTGAATCGCCGTTCGACGGATTCTTAGTTATGAGTTTGGGTTAAAATGGGTTTAGACGGTAAATGCGGAAATTTAACTTATGAACACAAAAGAATTCATTCTTGATAGAGAATAGCTTATCTGGTTTGAATCTAAACTACTCCTCACAAACTTAGATTTATCACTCCGCCGTACTCAATCTACAGTACTCATCAGAATCACCACATATCCCTCACATCAATGTCCATTTCTGCAACACCGACGGAAATTCAACTATATTGCTCTTTCGACGATGTCTCAACCGATCGAACAACACAGAGACATTAAACTCAGATATTATATGGATGTTAACCCCAATCCTATGTCTAGAATCAAAAGCTAACAGATATCCCCCTAATCAAGATTTGTGATGTCTATTTCTACAACAACACAAATCCAAAACATTTAAGCAAAAAGATCAAGGAAACACCGATTAAGATTTATAAAGCAAACTTTATACAACTAGTAGAAAGAGTAACAAACATCCATGGGTTTATAGTATTTACATACAAACTCACCAAAAGATTAATACAAAGAGAAGAGAAGAAAACCAAATCTTTCGCGGTGTCAATCACGAGCAAAGAAGCTTCGACTCCGGATCATCCGATTGCAAGCTCCAATGGTGTTTCCAAGCTAAATCTACCAAAAAATGACCTATGGTGAGTTGGGGTCCGAAAATACCCAAAACATAACCTAAAAAAAAATCTGATTTTCGCCTATTTATTCAATTTTGAGTTCTATCCAGCGCGCGTCGCGCGTAGGAGCGCGCATGCGCCCAACGTTTTGAATTGAAAAAACAGCTTTTAGTAAAAATGGCGTAACTTGAGAACCGTAACTCCGATTTGCGCCCGGTTCAAAGCGTTAGAAAGCTTATTCAATTTTCTATCTAACAATGAATAAATGGCAGTCCAATTGATGATTTTTATCATCCTCATTTTGAACCTTAAGCACCGAATGAATTGATTCTATCGCTCAAAATCGCGTGTTTGAAGCCGTGTCTTCGACACTTTATTGCTCATGCTCCAAATACGCAAGAATACCTACAAAAAGAGTAGAAAACTATCAAAAAGTATAAAAGTGTATGAAAATATATATATTCACTAAGTATACGTATTTATGCACAAAACGGGGAATTATTCAACGGTATTAACAAAAAGTATCGATAAGTGCCACTATTTACAAACACAAAATAACTACATTTTGGCACTTAACAGTATTCATGCATACATGTATGTATGTATGTATGTATGTATGTATGTATGTATGTATGTATGTATGTATGTATGTATGTATGTATGTATGTATGTATGTATGTATGTATGTATGTATGTATGTATGTATGTATGTATGTATGTATGTATGTATGTATGTATGTATGTATGTATGTATGTATGTATGTATGTATGTATGTATGTATGTATATTCGTTGTTTTATTAATATACAAAGTTTCTTGTTTTACATTGTTTAGGTTTCAATCTTCAACTTAAAATATATAACAAATTTCGAATCAGATTCATCATTATTAATGTTAGTGAAGATTAAATGCTGGATCCTTGTTTCATTGAATCTTGGGGATGATTAAATGATGGATATTGCATGCATTTTTCTCTGATATAAAAAAATGGTTACATAAATAAAAACTATTAAGTTATATGATAGGAGATTATGTAAGAAAATCAATCTTGAACAAAATATTTTTTTGCGCTGTCAATTCGTCATAGAGAAAAATTTCAAGTTTCTTTAAGTTTCAATGTTTTTAAGACAAATGCTTTCATTATTAATGTTTGATATTCAGAATGTTTATAATAATATATAATGTGGTGTTAGCCTTTTGAATGGATGTCTTTTAGGTTTCACGCGGATCAATAATATTTGTCGTAGATTAATGTGGTAGAAGTGCCTTGAACATTGATATTCACTAAATTGACGATAAATATTTGTTTAAGGACGATAAAGAAATTCAATAAACACACTTATTTTTACCATCGATTATTAAAAAAAAACCAAGGTTACAATTTTTTCTTTTCAAATAAATAATACAAAAAAATTGGTAATTTAACCTTCGGTTTCTAATTAAAAACACTGAGGTAATAGATTACTTCTATTGCCGAATAAATGGTGAATGAAAAAAATTGAAGTAACATGTATTATTTTCTTTTTTCAATTTTTTTATCATTCACCAATTTCTTTGGGTGATGTAATAATCATACTAAAGACTTTATTCTAAAAAATAATATTGTAATATAATTAAGAATAAATTCACTACAAAAAAGAAGCTGTGCAGCGACGTGGCCCCCACGTCGTAACATGCAATATCACGTGGCAACTGAAAAGTAGCGACGTGGGGCTCTATGTCACAGGAGCCAAAGTGGCAACCATGTAGCGACGTGGAAACCACGTCAGAAAGTAGCGACGTGCCTACCACGTCGCAACAGAGTTACATGGGGAACATGTATCTGCACACACAGCAGGTGTGGCAGGTGGGACAGGTACGTTTGTTGACCAGTGTAGCGACGTGGTCTCCACGTCACTACATTAAATGCTTTTTTTTTAAATTTAATAAGCAGGAGCTATTTCATTTTATATAATTAATTAATTTATTTATATAATAAAATTAATATATAATAAAATATATATAATAAATTTTATATAATAAATTCTATAAAATAAAATTTATATAATAAAATTTATATAATAAAATTTTATAAAATAAATTCATATACTTAATTTATATAATTAATTCAATTAAATAAAACTAAACATTTAAAACTAATATTTTAATGAATTAAAATGTATAATAAGTTACATAAAAATAAATTAAAAACAAATAAAATACAAAATGTTTTTAAGAAGCATCATCATCCGGAAAATAATTATCCGGATTAAAATCATCAGCCACTCCGTCATCCTCCGGCTGATCTTGAGGAGGAACATTACTGTAATTCCCACCTCCTTGCATAAACCGTCTCATCTGCTCCTCCATCTCAGCTTGTTTCTTCATAATGCCCTCTATCTGCCGCGCATGCTGCTCCTCCATATCAGCCTGCCTCTTCCGCATCATCTCCAACTGGGCCTCACTTTCGCGTCTCGCCATTTGCCTTATTAATTCAGTTTGTTCCTGTGTCAGATTTGGTTGACGCGATCCACCCTCTCCATCCTGAACTCTTTGGAACAGATTACGGTCACCAGATCTATAGCTGGACGCCAAATTTCCAGCCCCAAAAAAGCAACCATTAGGCCCTTTATCTTTAATAACATCACACCGAATGTAGTGATCAACATCCGCGTTAAGCGGCTCCCCCTCTGCTGGCATGAATTGAGGATTATTTTCCAGAAAAATGGCAAGTCGTCTATCATATTCTTCCTGCACACATATATACATATTATAAATTAAAATATATTAAAACGTTGCCACGTGATTTTCACGCCACAACTTATGATTTGCCACATGATTTTCACGTGGCAATTTATCAATTGCCACATGAAATTCACATCACAAACTTTGTACCAATATAAAAAAAATAAACAACGTAAATTTCACTTACAAGATACATCCTCGTGCGCTCGTCGACAACACCTCCCGATCTCCTTGTCCGGGTCCTCGAAATCAGCTCAGGCATCAATGGTCTTCTCCCCAACTGCTTAGCCTATATAATATAATTAAAAATAATTAGTAAATTATATTATGAATAAAGATGTAACTTAAAAATTTTAAAACTTTTACCAATCGTCGGGCATGCTCGGCGGTGCTAATACTTCCAACTGTGTTGACACAACCGCCCTTTTCAGATGCCCTCATCTTCTTAAAAGTTTCTGATTTAGCCCGGAATTCTGGAGTCCTCCAATATATTACAAGCTCCTGAAAAACCTCCTCGCCTATCCAGCTAGGACGGATGCCGTGAAGCTCATAATTCTCCCTTACTCGCCGCAGCATATTAGACATTCTTTTAGAGCATCTGGTATTGAAAACTTTCTGAATGGTTTTTTCACTCAATGGATCCCACACGCATTTCTCCTGCAATAATGTTTTGTATGACATCAAAATAAAATGTTAAGTAATTATAATGAGAATTTCATTTAAATAACCATAACTAAAAAAATAAATTAAATGCACAACTTAAATAAATAACAATACCTTAAACATTCTAAACCATTCATCTTTATTATCGACGTCCCCATAGCTCTTAAAAGCTGATTTATACATCTGCTGAACTATATAGTTAACAATCCTTGCAGCAGTCCGACTCGGAGTAAAACTGAAAGAAAAAATGAAAATGTTAGATATAAATTTATACAAAAAATGAAAATATATACATACTATAAAAGTTTTTAAATAGGAAACTTACTTGCTTCCTTCGGGATCATCGGGATCATCCCTCCCACGAAGATCAGCTCCGTCTATCTCATCAACTGCCTCATCAACCTCATGGGCTGGTACATGTGTGGGATGTGGGGTGCGTGAGCCTCCAACCTGTGTGGGGCGTGGACTAGGAGATCGTCCAGCCTGTGTCGGACGTGGACGGGGAGATCGTCCAGCCTGTGTGGGGCGTGGACTAGGAGATCGTCCAGCCTGTGTCGGAGGTGTACTGCTGGATCCTCCCGTATGCTGAAAGGAGGAAGTCATCTGCATGGGATATGAGAAACCAGATCCTCCAGTATGCTGGAAGGATGAAGGCATGCCAGTATGGGCGAATGGAAAGCTGGGCGGGGGCACACCAGTATGTGTGAATGGAAAGCTAGGTCCTCCCGCCTGCTGGAAGGACGAGGGCACACCAGGATGCTGGAAGGATGGCGGTACCGCTGAGTACTGGAAGGATGGCGGTACCCCAGACGGGAATGTGTGGGAGGAGAGTAATGGGGTAAAAGCCTGAGTACTGGCTAAAGACATAGGATCAACACTCTGAGGGCGGGAAGACACGGCCATGTGAGGCGCCTCACATACTACTATCCTCGGACGTTGGGACTTCTTACCACTATCTTTACTCTTAGGTGGCATTTTACCTATTTTATTATTCATCAACACATAAATATTCATCAACACATAAATATTCATTAACACATAAATAGATATTCATTAACACATAAATATATAGTTAATAGATATCCACTAACACATAAATAGATATTCATTAACACATAAATAAATATTCATTAACACATAAATAAATATTCATTAACATATAAATATACATTCAATGTTTAGTTATTCTTCATCTTCGCTATCCACATCATTCTCTTCATCATTCTCTTCATCATTCTCTTCATCATTATCTTCGTCGTTCTCTTCGTCGTTCTCTTCGTCATTCTCTTCATTGTTGTCATCGGATTCAAACTCTTCATCATTCTCTTCATCCACATTATTTTCAACCAACAATATAGATGCATCAACTTGATGTCCCTCAACAATTGTATCAGACAAACTTGTAATGTCTTCAGCTGCAACCACTTTATTAATTTGATCAACATCATCAACTTGATAGGCAACATCTTCTACTTGATCGCCATTTTCAATATGACCTTGCGGTTTTGTTTTTATTACAACACATCATCCTCTTTTACGTGTCACAAATGAAGGATAAGGTACATAATAAACTTGCCTAACAATATTTGACATTATGAAAGGATCATACTCTTTGTATTTCCGGTTCATTTGAATCTCAACAGTACCGTATGACCTGTCTATTTTTGTGCCTCTACTTGGATCATACCATTCACAATAAAACAAGACAACTTTATTTTCTGAATCCATGTAATGGTATACCAACTCGTAGATATGTTTAATAACTCCATAAAAGTCATCTTCACCACCATCTGTAACTCCTTTTACAAATACACCACTGTTTATGGTTTTTTTCCCTTCGGTCCATGCCTCAGTGTGAAACTTATATTCGTTCACGAAGTATGTGTGCCATTCATTTGCGCTTTGGATAGGGCCTTCTGCCAAGTTTCTCAAATGGAGTATTTCTGGAGTTGGTGGAAACACGGTAGACAATCTTTGCTTGAACCATAAGGGAAATTGAGCATGAATGACGCCGGATGTTGACTGTACACCGGTACTATGAAAATAGGCATTGTTAAATTCCCTACAAAATATACACCATAAGTTAAATAAGTTTGGTATACAGACATTGTCAACAAAGGTAAAAAAACTATTGGGTAAACTTACTCAAGGTATTGTTTAACTTCGACGCAGTTGATCAAGACATGGAAATGTGCGGATTGCATTTCTTTCTGGGTCAACCAATGCACACTCTTCTTTCCAGAAGGTCGACCTGGAAGACCGAATACTGATAAGGTGAATTGACTCCTCTGGTTGACATTTACCGGATTCCGTATGGTTCTAGGAGTTAACATCAAGTGATTGAAATAATGACTGCAAAAATGTGATGTTTCTCGATGCAGGTAATGCGCACATATAGAACCTTCAACTCTTGCTTTATTCTTCACTGATCGCTTTGAATCACCCATGAACCTTTCAAACGGATACATCCACCTATATTGAACTGGTCTACCAAGAAAGGCTTCATATGCAAGATGCACAGGTAAATGTTCCATTGAGTCGAAGAAACCAGGCGGAAATACTTGTTCCAACTTACAAAGAATGATTGCAATGTTTTGGTCCAACTTCATGATGTCTTCCACTTTTAAAGCTGACGCACAAATATCTCTAAAAAACTGACTAATTTCAGTCAGTGGATCAAGAACATGTTTGGGTAGCGAGCCAAATGCAATTGGTAACAATTGTTCCATGAAAATGTGACAATCGTGACTTTTCATTCCATGCAACTTCCCAGTGTTAGGGTCAGCACACCTTGATAAATTTGATGAATACCCATCGGGCATTCTCAAATCTTTTAGCCATCGACAAACAACTTTAGCTTCTTGGGAAGTCAAAGTGAAACAAGCCTTGGGTTTTAATAACTTTCCATTCGGTAGAGGCTTCAACTCCAACTCTCTTCTGTTACACCATTTTTCCATGTCTTGTCTGGCCTTTTCATTATCTTTTGTTTTGCCTTTCATATCCATCACTGTGTTAAATACATTATCAAAAAAATTCTTCTCAATATGCATAACATCTAGATTATGGCGCAACAAGTTATCCTTCCAATACGGGAGGTCCCAAAATATACTTCTTTTTGTCCAATTGTGCGTGACTCCGTATCCTTCAATTCGGCATTCTTTGCCAGTATCTGTAAATTTTGGTAGCTCACTAACTTGTTCCCATATAGCCCATGGTGACAATCGAGGCGGAGGCGAATCTTTCACTCGTACATCTTTTTTAAAGTTTGTCATGTTTCTTCTATAGGAGTGATTTCGTGGTAGGAATCTTCGGTGACAGTCAAACCACGAGCTTTTCCCACCTTTATCCAACGTGAACCCTTTGTTGTTTCCCATGCAATGCGGACAACCCATTTTGCCATGCGTACCCCAACCAGACAACATGTCATATGTTGGAAAGTCGTTGATGGTCCACATCAATGAAGCTCGCATTATAAAGTTTTCTTTACGTGATATATCATACGTCCATTCTCCAATCCACAATCTCTTCAAATCATCAATTAAAGGTTGTAAATACACATCAATTCCTGCTTTTGGACTCGAAGGTCCTGGAATGACGCACGTCAAAAACATGTATGGTTTTGTCATGCACATCTCAGGAGGGAGGTTGTAAGGGGTTACAATAACTGGCCAACAAGAATATGCGGTTCCCGACCCTTGGACATATGGAGTAAATCCATCAGAGCATAAACCAAGCCTGACATTTCTAGGTTCTGCGGCAAAATCAGGATGCATTCGATCAAAATGCTTCCATGCCTCGCCATCAGATGGATGTCGCATAGTGCCTGGACTTGTGTTATTTGTGTGATGCCATGTCATTTGACTTGCACTGTGCATTGAAGCAAACATTCTTTTTAACCTTGGTATTATCGGAAGATAAAACATGGATTTTACTGCTACACGGTCTTGATTAGTGTTAACGGCTCTACTGGGAACTTTATATCTTGGACTCTTACAAAACTTACATTCCTCCAACAACCCATCTTGAGTACCAAACTCATTGTCGTAGAACAACATACAGCCATTAATGCAACAATCAATCTTTCTTACTCTTAAGCCCAACTTCGACACCAACTTCTTTGCTTCATAAAATGTTGTAGGCAAGTCGTCTTTCATTGCAGTTGAGTCCAACATCATCTTTACGAAGAATTCCAAACACTGATCAGGAACATTCCAATTTGCCTTGGCGGCCAACAATCTCACACAAATGGATAACTTTGACTCAGACGATCCATCAAACAACGGCGTATTCATCTCATTCAACAACTGATAAAATTTCTGCGCTTCCTCATTCGGCAACTCTTCCCCACCAAAATCTTCAGGCTCATCATAGGTCACGTTCACACCAAAAGCATCCTCAACCATGTCACCAATCAGATTAAAGTTTTCCTCATATTCCACAGGCGGCCGACTACTTGAAGCATGAGAGTTGCTAGTCTCTGGTACGTTACTAGGCAGTTCTTCACCGTTAAACGTCCAAACCCAATAATTTGCAATGAAACCCCTTCTATGCAAATGAGCTGTTATTTCCTGTGGGTCACTAATTATTGGTCTACATTCACATTTAAGACAGGGACACCTAACTCCTCCTTCGCTTCGACATAATTCCTGAGCAAACGCCCAACTGATAAACCCTTCAACTCCTACTATAAAATTGGGTTTAAGTCCATTCTTCCTGGAAATGTTCTATCGTACATCCAACTACGATAATACCGATAATATTCCATACTGCACATTTATACAATCATTGTCATTTTGAGTTAGTATTATCGATAATACCGATAATATTATTCTTAAACGTATACTAGTTAATATTTACTATTCTTAAAAATATTATTTAATAACAATACTACTAATATTTTTAACTACACACGTTATATTGAACATCTTTAACCATACAGTAATTACTTTTTTTAACTACACATTTTAAACTACATATATTGGAAATATTATTTAATAAAAATAAACATATTATGTTTTTTTTACACACATAATAATAAAAATAAAAAATAAGAAATAAGAAATAAGAAATATTACTATTATATTTGGAAATATACAAACACATACATATTATGTTTTTATAACATATATACAAATTCAGTTTTAAATCTATTATATATGAACAAAATAAAAAATAAAAATAAAAAATGTTTTTATTAAATATATGATATACATAACATATATAAAAATTCTTTTTAAAATATATAAATATAATACATATTCTATTTTTTTTTAAATTTACTATAATCTATACAAAAAAACAAAAATCTATCAAAAATCTATACAAACACATACATATTATCTTAATAAATCTATTAAAAAATTAAAAATTAAAAATGATATATAACTATTATATTAGTTTTGAATATATAAAATTTGTTTAAGTTATAATAATCTATTTTTTAAAGTGAGAACTTTATAATATATATCTATATTATATTCTTAAAAATGAAAACTTTATAATATATATAACTATTATATTCTTTTTAAAATTATATTAATATTTATAATAATCTATTTTATATATTATAAAATATTAAACAAAAAATTCGTTTTAATAATAATAATAATATATAATAATTTTAATAATAGTTTTAATATATCAATTTTTTTCTAATAGTTTTAAAAATATTAATAAAAAATATATTTAATTTTCGTTTTTATTTTATTCACTATATTCTATTTTATTTTTTAAGATATAACAATTTTAATATATCAATTTTTTTCTAATAGTTTTACAATATATAAAAACACATTATAAATCTATACAAACACATACATATCTTAATAAATTTACTAAAAAATCTATACAAACACATACATATTATCTTAATAAATCTACTAAAAAAAATCACATTATAAATCTATACCAAAAATCATTATAAATCACATTAAAAATCTATTTTATTTACTTACCTCTTCTTCAATCTACTCCTCCTTCTTCAATCTACTCTCCTCCTTCTTCAAATCTACTAAATCTATACCAAAAAAAAAATCAAAAATTAATAACAGAATCAAGAATAAAATTATAAGATAATACTGATGCAACCTCTTAATTACCTTTGATATCAAAAAAATATTTGGATTGATGCAATTGGATTTTGGGAGAGTAAATTTCTGTTCTGGTTTTGGTTTTGGGGGAGAATGTTGCTGAAACGAAAATGGAATTGAAACGAAGGTGTGGTGAAGTGAAGTGAATTGGTTGCATTAATACACAATGTTGCGACGTGAATAAAACCTCGCTATTTGCCACGTGCTAAACACGTCGCAACAAGCAAACGGTAATATTTAATTAATCAACGGTCACTTACGCTGCCACTCTGTCAAATCATGTTTCCCCCCATTTTGAATTATAAATGTAGCGACGTGACAATAACGTCACCACCAAATTTTTCAAAATTTTGAATATTCCCCCATTTGAACGTTATGGGGTGTGATGAATTAATTTATGTAATTAATGTAGCGACGTGCAACCCACGTCGCAACTGTTTTTCACACAACCCCATGTCTGACTCCCAACCACTTTAATACTGTAAAGTAAATTAATATTAAAATATAGGTGGCGACGTTGTATTCACGTCGCAACAAGCATTTATTAGCCACGTGTTCTCCACGTCGCTAAATATGTCGCTGGAGATGAGTTTTTTTGTAGTGATTTCTCAATGTTGTCAACCGGAAAAACCAATATATATATATATATATATATATATATATATATATATATATATATATATATATATATATATATATATATATATATATTAATTTCTTGAAAATAAATAACACAACACGTGTAGGAATTTTAACTCGGTTTTTTGTTAGGTGAGATGAAATAATTGCCTAAAATATAATATTTGTAGTAGTGATTTTTAACAAGCATCAATATAAGAAAATAATTTTAGAAATTATAAGAGAAGATAGTTTAAGGAACCAGCCTTAAGATATTTCTCTATTCAGCAATTCATAAGAGAAAATGGTGTAGTACTTCATGGAATGACTTAATCATTACAATAAATAACGCTTTTTTTATCAAACTTTCACTTCACCTAGAATAAAACCGAGGTATTATACCAAGGTGCACAATATTTTTTTTTTTTATAAAAATATAAAAACAACATATTCTCTCAGTTTTTAATAAAATCGAGTGAAAAATATATCAGGACACACTTCGAATCCCAGCTATTGTAGTTTATGTTTTTATTTATATATAAATGAATACTAAATGAATTATCCCTCAGGTTTCCTTTAAAACTAGATGGATAACATAATCATATTTTTTTATAAAAGTACTCGTAAAACATTTTGTACCCCAAATTCTAACTTATATGCTGCCGTCCCAAACTAGTACGCATCATTCTTTTTGATGAATTGTAAGACAGAAAAATATTTAATGTTTTTCTATCTTGAACAAAACATTTTTCTGCCCTTACAATCTATCTCATATAATGGTGTTGATGTTGTTGTTGTATTTCTGGAATAACCCTCTGTTAAAGAAGGGAAAGCAACCTTTGAAAAGTAATATGTTGATAGATTGTAAGTACGGAAAATAATTCTTGTTTCAATGTAAACAAAAAATGGGAGCATAACCTTTGTAAAGTTAAACAAAGAATGAAGCTTCACTTTTGAAAAAATTCTCATTGTTGGAACAAATAGCTTATCAGGAGATTGATATCGGCGAAGATATTCTGTAATAAGAGCAAACATTTGTGGTAAGAAATTTATTTTAATATTGTGTGTAAACAATGTAATTTCAAATAATAAAAAATTATTCACCTCATTGTTTGGCATAAAATCGACGAGTTTAATATTCAGATTTTACAATAAAAACTCTCATTAACAAATTTTATTCTAATACTAACTTTATGCAGCCCTCTAAAAGAGAGAAAATATTTACCACCGTCAATTTCATGAGTTGCTACTTTGAAAACAGATCTCTTGAATGGATTGCAAGTGCAGAAAATAAAAATTATCAAAAATTGGATAAGTTATGGGTTTTTTTAGGGAACAAAAGAATATGCAACAAATTTGAATATCACCGAAGACTTTTTGTAAACAGTGTATTTTCGTATTCTATGTAAACAATGTAATAAAAAAAAAACTATACACCTTTTACCTCAGTTTTTTCAGAAATTGAACGAATACTTTTTTTTGTAATAATTGAGAATATTGGTTACCATGTTTAAACAAATACGTGTTGTCCATTTCATGAAAATCAATGCTCAAGTCACTTTCGTTAGTGATCCGCGTGAAAACCTGGGAGACGTCCATTATAAAATTTGAATATTAAAATTTCTAACCTAAATGAAACATGAATTGCTTCAAATTTCAAGCAATTCATGTTTCATTTAGGTTAGAAATTTTAATATTCAACTTTTATAATGGACGCTTGAAAAAGTACTCTATGACAGATTGCAAGTACATAAAATTATTTAGGTTCAAGGTTTGTTTTCTTAAATACTTATTTGAGATGAAAATCATTTATTTACCTAACCATTTTTTGATTTATATCAGAAACAACTGCAAGAAAAAGCCATAGAGAATATTCGGCACCTTACATTTTGATCTACCACAAATGTCAATGATTCGAAGATCCAGCATTTTATTTTCACTAAAAACTTAATTCTAACTTTAACATTCTATGTAAACAATGTAATATTCTAGATAAACAATGTAGTTTGTAAACAAATTAATTTATTAATATTTTGTCTAAATAATGTAACAAGTTAACAAAAATCTATGTTACCCCTCAATTTTATTGATAAACTGAGAGGTATGATGCGTTAGTTCTGAAAATAATAAAAATACAGATGTTGGGGATCAAACTCATGTGCACTTAACTTTACCCCTCGATTATTTAAAATTTGAGGGGTAAAGTGGTAAATTTTCACGAATCCCTTCGTTACTTCGCTTCTTTAGCCGAGGTTAATTGCATTTTGCCTCTGAGGTTAAATGTCGAAGTAGTGAATTATCCGTATGTTTTTATTATCAATGCATTTTGCAATCTACATCCAAGATAAATCGTTGTGGTATTTACGTTCTAATTTTTTGGGATGAATTTCATAGTGAGTTTAATTTCTCTAAAACTTTTGTCCACTATTTTCCACAAACATTTGTATAACCCCTACGAATCATAGTTTTATTTTCATAATTTTCTCAGGAACTATGAGGGTTCCAATACTCTTCTTGTTTTCTTTTTTGTTTATAATTAATTGATTCTCATTTTGCATAAATATTTCATCTATATTTGATTCAGATCCTAATTTCGATCCTATTTTTTAAAGAATTATAATTTAATATTACTTCTTAGTTCTCTTCCTTAGCTTCTATTTTTTTCTATCTTTTCTACTTGTTTATTTTCTTCTTCTATTGTTTGTAGGTGTTCCATTAACTGTCTTATTTTTTTAATATCCTTAGATATTCTTAATGTTTTCATGTATTTTGTTTTTGTCCCCTCTATGAAGATGATGAATTTATTAACATAGATATCGTTATAGGTTCTAGTTTTACTATTTTATTTAATTGGGTTAATTCTTTTGACCTAACTAATATTTCTTTTAAATTTTTTATTCTTATGTTTATATTATTTTCTTCATGATTTAATAGAGTTTCTAATGGATATAAGTTTCTAATATCTATATTTTGGGTCATATAGGTATTCAAATCTGAATGAATTTATAGTATTTTGGATCATACATGTATCTAGATCCGTATGAATTTACAATAAAAAAATAAATTGTGACAAAGATGATTTTTACTGACAGAACTTTGACTTTCATTCTTATTTCTTGGTCGCAAATCTTTGTATCAGACATTTTTAAGCACTGCCTAAAATATCACTTAAGGCAACATTTTTTCTTTATTTTCGATTGCCTACTATACTATTTAAGCTAGCGGTTCTCTTGAATAATAAGTATAACTAATGTATAACTTAAGATAAGACTTTTTCAATTTAAATGTTGTCTAAAATAAAAGCACTATCTTATATTATTTTCAAAAGAAAATTTGAACATAAAACAACCATTACAATAAATAGTACATTTTATGAAGGAATATTTTATCTCACCCATCAAAAATACAAAGTGTAAATTATAGATACGGAATATTTCTAATTCCAGTAACTACATTGTATCACCTTTTAATTTTTTTTAAATTTTTTTTATGACCTATTATTTCGGTTTTGCTGAAAATCGAGAAATAAAGTATTTAGAGGACATATCTTAGAATCCCAGCAACTACACTTTAACACCTTTTAATTTCTTTAAAAAAAATTTAACATGACTCTACCCCTCATGACCAATATCACCTTAAAATTTTTTTTTTATAATTTTTTTATAACCTACTACCTTGGATTTTCTAAAAATCGAGGGATAAAGTAGCGTGTTTTACTTTTTTAATTTTATTTTATATATGACTAGTTTGATGAAAAAATTAAGTAACGAATATTTGTTGTCCATTTATAAAATAACAATGGTCAAGACATTGTCAACTCATCAATCCACATGAAACAGCAGTGATCCGCGTGAAACTTTTACTACCCCATTAAAATGTGAATGTCTCAACTAACCATTTTGGATGTAAAATGTTAAAATTTAAACATATTGAAAACAATTCTTTATTAAAAACAAGAGCGGGTAAATATTTTAAGATTAATTTTTTAATGTAATTTTTTCTAATAATTTTTTATTAAAATTGTTTAACGCGGGTAAAAAGGATGTTGCCAAAACTATCTTTTGGCATAGTGTCACCCTTGCTACTATGGTCCGACCAATAATTGTTGAATGTTTGTGTTTCCTGCATAAATTAATGTGATTAATTATTAATGGATGTTTGTGAATGACATGCTATTAGTGTGGTGTCACCTTTATTTATGTGATTAATATACTAAGATTGCGCATGATATTGGCCCTTTTAACTTTGTGTCAAGTTTAGAGTTAGTTGACAACATAAATCAAGCGTACATATTATATTATCCGACAATACTCGTTTTCGCATTTTGTTTCGTTGTCAAGAAGTTTGATTAGTTCAATTTTCAAACTTCATGTTCAATCGATTTACTAAGTCAGCTAACCGAATTTCCAAAACTAGTACTTAGGCAGGAAAAGCTAACTACTATTCTTTCCCTCTATATATATACACGTTAGTGTGTTACATTACATAACATATCATTCCCACCATCAAACCACAACAACTAGAAAATAAAACTTGTTCTTATTAAAGATATCATTACATCATATATAGGCAAAAGCAGAAAGTTCATTTCAACCTATTTCGTCCAAAGTTATTACATTAATACAAATTAAAGAGATCATAGGCATGGCTTTTTGTTATAGTAACATGAGGATCCTTTATAATGTTCTAGTAATCCTTTTCTTCATTCTTGTCATTTCTTCTCAACTTGGATATGGCAGCAGGCCTTTGCAAGATCAAAGATTAATGTTGAGAGAATTTGATGGACTGTTGCTGCAATTCCTTCGTGGCCCTTCAAAGCCATCAAAACCAGATCCAATTCATCCATGATCACTCAAACATAGGGCTGCACATATAATCTCTAATCGGCTGCATATATAGGAGGATTTATTTACATTCTTTTTCTAAATGTTTTGTTTTTCATAGCTCACTCATATAGCTATCTGTATATTTTTTCTGATCAAAAGATTCTTTCATTCACATTTTGTTTGTATGTTTAATATTTAAAGAAATATTAACTAAATAATTTGATATAAAAACTCTCTCTTGCATAGTTAATTGATAGAAATAGATTATAAAAAAAAATACATGATTGTGTTTATCATGAAATGAAATTGTCAAAAACATTAATGAAAATTAAGGTTATAAATATAATATTAATATTAATAATGTTTATATTAATACATAAATATAAATAAATAAATATAAATAATTAATGCAATCATAAATTAAACTATAAATTAATAGTTTATATTAAGTGACAATGGTCAACCAACTTTCAATAATAATAATAATCATAATAATTGATCATATCGAGATCAGAACAATTTTCAGCTGCAACACTTAAACTTCTGCGGTTGATGAGAGAAAAAAAAGAGGGAGTACCTGCAAGATACTCTATGCCAAGGTAAGGCTTAGGGTGAAAAAGTGCAAGTACGAAGTTAGAGAGAATGATTAGAATACTTGACCCTCTTGTGGAAAAAGATATATATAATGCCCCCAGCGTTGAGTCAATGTCTCTATTGTGGGCTGGATTCTCCAACCCACAATAGAAGACATGTAGGATCTTACGTGGATAGGAAAGACGAGCGCGTGATCTTCGTCCCGGGTCAATTTTCCCGCGATCTTCAGATGTTGGAAGATCGATTCTTTCAGAGAGCAGTTGGCCATGTGTCCTTAGAGGGGCACGTGGATAAGAAGCTCCCCAATGACTATGGCGGTTTGGGCCACTTTGTTGGGCCACAAGGTTAAATAAAATAGTATATTAATATTTTAAAAAATTCATTTTCATTTTAAAAAATTGATTTATTTATTAAATATAATTTTTTAATAATTGAAATAATAATTCATATTTTTATTAATTATAAATAATTTGTTTTAATAACTGAAATGTTACTCTTTATGGCGTCAAAATCACGTGGCAAATTAGTGGCGCGGAAATCACGTGGCAAAAGTGACTTACTAGCATAATTTTGTGATGAGAAAATCATGTGGCAAATTAGTGAAGTGAAATTTACGTCACAATCTAGTCAACGCATGTTGTGTCCCAACTAATAACAATAAAACTTTGAGTCATGAAACTCACCCGGCAAAAAGTTGCGACGTGAAAATCATGTGGCAAAGTTGTGACGAGATATTCACGTGGTAACAAAGCTGCCACCAACGCTTCTGACCCATGGATAATCACGTCACTAATTACTGTTTTTGACGTGATTTTTCACTGTGACGTGAAAATCACACGGCTAATTGCAGTTTTTTAGTGGTTATAATATGATGAATGAACTGCTTAATGAAAGATCAATGATAGTAGAAAATGGTCAAAATTAATTTGACTATTTATGGAAGTCAAAAGTGTCAAGAAATATACATTTGTTTGGTTGGAGTATATTGAATGTTTAATTACTTATCTGGACTAATTACAATTCCGAAAGATATAGCAAATGTTCCATGCTAAATTCGTAAAAAGAATAATTGGGTTGAGTAATTTCTCCACAAAAAGACCACCTCCACGCTAATATTTTAATATTCCACACCGAATTGTCTATATTCCAACCCTCATTCCAAAAGCATGCCCCATTCAATAACAACCAAATTTTACAAGTAGTAGCAAGCCAAATAACTCTTAATTTGCTCACTTTCACCTTTTGAACTTTACAAAACGAGTGTCAATCCATAAAACTCGAAAAACACTCTTCCTCCTCCACCCCCGATTTTCCTATCCAAAAAACTATATCCCTCCATATTTTCTTAATCACAAAACAACTAAAAAAGGAGTGCTCCCGGTTTTCCAAATCTAAACCACAAAAAGCAAAATTTAAACTATCTAAAGGAAAAGAGATACCTATATACACCAAAAAGATCTTTAGTTGGAAGCCTATTAGAGATAAGTCTCCGATTTCTAAAGTAGCCCATTCGCTTCATCACCTCTACAAGAAGGAAAAAAGTACGAGAACTAGTATAAAGCGCGTAACAAGAAGCTACTGAAAAGCCTTCATCCTAGTTAAAAGCCCACTCCACCAAATCTTTACCTTCCCCCAAAAGCCTCCAATCTATCCCATAAAACTCCTAATTCAGCCAAAAAGTCCGGATTAGCCATCATCGTCTCAGATATACCTAAACCTCCTCATCTCCACTCTCCATCAATCCAACCTATCATGCCAGCCACCGAAACCCCCTTCAAACCCGAAGCTAAATATATTTATGGATACTGCTCGATCAATTTAAGAAAGTGATCTACCTAAAATTATTTGGATGATACTGATATAATAATACTTCATGTGATTGGGTTCTTCTAGTTTACCTAAGCAAGTTTTGTTAAAAATTTGACATATCCCTTATTTTTGAAATTTAAAAGGACTTTTGATGATAAAAATTACTCTGATTTTATGAGAAGGCAATCACGATTAATGTTTTCAACATCTTTTTAAAAATAAAATAACCCTTCACTTTAAAAAATAAGGAAGTTAAATTTGTTAGAACTTAGAATAACTCTTTTGGTGAAAATGGGATGTTTCAACGTGAAGAGTTAAAATGAGAAAGAGGAGAAATTAGATAGATAATTGAGAGTGAGCATGTATATTTTTATTAATTTTGATGAGGATGCCTCCAACAAATTTATACAACTATTACAAGTGGATTGAGACACAAGCAACATAAGAAAAATAACATAATTTAAAAATTCTCGGATCTATAACCGGTTACAAAAAACCTATAATTGGTTATCACTGCTAAAACTAGAAAAATAACAATCTCACAATCACCATCGTCATTAACTTTGTTATCTCGAAACATCTCACAATCTTGGAGTCTTGGAGGAAATCCTCTTTTTCTTATTAATCTTCTCACATTTTCTTCAATCCGGGCTTCAACAAGAAGGTTTTTTTGCACTATCGAATTCTACAGGAACCGAATATTCACTGATGTAACCAGTTACAACTTTTACGTATCTGATTTTAGACTTTGAGTTCAGAATCTGATTAGACATTTTTACATAAGAAAGAAAAAGCTAACCCAATTCAACCTCTCCTTCTCGTGTTTTTCTCACCTTCAGCTTGCAATCTAATTCTCATACTTCCAATGTTCCAAGTTCATCTTTCCATTCATTACTTATTCTCTGTTTACCTGAAATTTGTAAACGACGTTAGTCTCTTAGTAAAGGTTACAGGCGATACTGACTAGGGAGTCTCAGAACAATGTGCTTGAATGTTTTTCCAAATAATGTGTAAGTAGTGAGAATGTGAATTGTTTTAAACAATGACCAAAACTTGGTTATGAAAATAAAAGCAAGTTAAGTGAAAATGTAACTAGAAAATGTAAAGAGTTCGACTATGAAGAACATACAAACATAAAGTAAACTTGACATTAAAGCTTTGCATAAATAAAAATTGGTGATCAAACGTACATTTTACTCTTGGAACTCATTTCTCTCTACATTTGGTACTCTGAGTTTTAGTGAATTTTGTAGTAAATTTGACACACCTAATTCTCTTATTTGAACTACTATTTATACTAAAATACAAATAACTTCTAGGGACATACTTTTCTCCACTGAGCGCCACATTCTACAACACATGTCTCTTGCTTCGAAAGCTGCTTCCACACGTCCTTCTACTACGGATAGGCCACTAATTGGTTATTCAACCACGTTTGTTCCCTCCAACTATTTATTTTGAATCAATACTTCTGATTTGGCTATAAGTCAATTTTTATAGTCAATCAATACTTTTGAAAATAATTAAATTCATTATTTATGATCAATATTTATTTATAGGTTTGAAAACTATTTATTTAAAACCTTTAAATAAAAATTGACCATAACTAATAAATTTAATTATTTAGTTGAAAATTACACTTACTATTTAAAACTATTTATTCAACTTTTTAATATTATGGTTATCATTTATAATTAATGCACATTAAAAATACATAATAAGTGTACTAAACAATTTGAATAATAGTATCATAGGATTTTATCAAATAATTATTACAATTTTAGAATTTTTGTAATATATTTATCATGATTTTTGATTTTTTTAATGATAAGAATAAATAATTATCACAATTTAATTTATTTAATAGGTGGATAGTAATGAACAACAATAATTATTTAAATTTATATTACAAGTCATAAAATTTATTTTAATATCCAAATTTGATTAATAAAACAATTATTTCAATATCTTTTTTAGTTTTTTTTTTTGTGATAACTACTATAAATTTAAAATGAAAATCTATTTAATGATTTTAACATAAAAATAAGAAAATAATAACAATTTGCTTTTTCAAGATTGTTATTTCGAAAAGAAAAAAATTTATTTTGAAAACTATTAATTTAAAATGTTTCAATAAAAATTGATTATAATTAGTAAATTTAATTATTTATTTTGAACTTATAATTTCTATTTAAAATTATTTATTCAACTTCTTAATATTATGATTATCATTTATAATTAATACACATTAAAAATATATATACTAAGTAATAAGTATACTAAACAATGTGTATAATGTTAAATAAAATGATTTAAAACTGAAATTTTGACGGGAAGCTGTCAACAATGTTAGAACTGAAATTTTAAGATACCATGGAGTGTAGATATTTATTTAGAACTGAAATTTGACGGGGAGGCTATCATATATGGTAGGTTTGTAAAAATTATAAATTTGATATAATAAGAATGATTTAAAACTAATATTTGGCGGGAAGCTGTTACAATTTTTAGGTTTGGAAAAATTGACTATTATCTAAAAAATAATGTTATTTGAATTGGAGAAATGATTTTATTCAAATATGTAGTTTTACAATTAAGTCATATGGATTCAACCGAGTTTTGTTAACTCATTTGTAGTTATGGATAGATGTAAACGTATCTATAAGATACTAGCTGTAGACTGTTCATTTTAATGTTCATCAATGTTTAAAAGTGTATGCATATTATTAGCATATATTTGTAACTATATCAATGTTAACCAATTGAAAAAGGAATACAAAATTTATAAATATTAGTTTGGTAGACATGTGATGTGAATCCAGACGGAAGCCGTGCGATAGCATGATTTTCTTATTAGAGAAAGAAATAAGTAGACACATCATAAATAGGAATTTTTTTCCCCATATGCCACAGCTGTGAAACACAATTCCCGATATGCCACATTCTGAAAATAAATTCTCAGATTGCCATACTTTGTGACCATGTCGCCAATCCATATGGAGACATGGTGGGCCCATTCTAATTTCAAGAGCATGTCGTCAATCCATATGGAGACATGGTGGGCCCCCTCTAATCAAGAGAGCATGTCGCCAATCCATATGGAGACATGCCCTTTTATATTTTTTTTTTTTGTTTTTGTGATTTATTTTTTTTAAACATATATTTATATTATATAAATCCAATAAATAATTTAAATGGTTTAAAATCAGTTTTAATAATTTTAAATAATAAAAAAATAAATTAATTTTTTAAACTTAATTAATACTAAATAAATTTTAATACAACTTAATATAAATATTAAATAACATAATAGTAATTTTAAAACAAATATTATTAAACATAATTAATACTAATACAACAACATATCTAAAGCAGTCAACAATGCCTAACTAGTTAGAAGGGCCTGCAGCATTTGGCCGATGCGGACATTTTTTGCGCATATGTAATCCTTTACAGATTCCACATCATCTTTTTACTTTCTCAATAGTGTGCATTTCAGTCCTAATGCGAGTGCTGTTCGGGAGACCTTTTTTGTTTCGTCGCATTCTTTCATTACGTAAAAGAATATCGCCTTGATATTGAGTCCATTGATCTTCTTTGGGAACACCGATGAAGCTTTGTTCGTATACCTTGAAGACATTTCGAACTCTAAATACAGGAGGGATAAACCTAAGATAATTGAGTCGGACATGAGAACAAGCTGCAATGGCATGCGAGCAGGGCACATGAAAAGTTTGAAATTGCCCACAGTTACATGTTTGTTTTTGGAGGTCGACGTTAAAATAAGTAAGTGGCCGACACTCGTTATTATTAACTGTCTCTTGGACGACGAAATAGTTTCTCTCACGATCAAAACTCAGGACATTATAACTGTGAGATTTTTCTACTTCTTTTGTCATCTCTTTCATGCAATTATCTATGAAATGCTTCTTTGATGACAATATTTTTGTCCAATCATGACCTCGCCTCCCAAACAATGTGCTCATCCTGTAGTATGTTGATCTTACTAGTGCTGTAATAGGTAAATTCCTTGTTTCCTTCATCACCGAGTTCAACGATTCAACAAGGTTGGTTGTCATGTGACCCCATCGTCTTCCACCGTCATAAGCTCGCGACCATTTTTCTCTTGGAAGATTCTCTATCCAATTGAAAGCATCCATGTTTGTTTGTCGGATTTCCTCCCGATAGTAAGCGTATGTAGACTCCGTTAGCGCATACCCTGTGTGTGCATTATTAAAAACTTTAGTATAACAAAAATATGAGTTTAAAAGTTGAAGAACATAACGCTAAAAAATAGAGAATAAATTACCCATGTTTACAACTTTTTTGCGAAGGTTTTTGTCCTTGATCGCTCGCATAAAGTTCTGTGTGGTGTGCCTGATGCAATACACATGCACTGAAGGAGGATTTTTCTAGCCATTGTATGGGTTTTTATATGCACTCTTTATAGACTCATGTCGATCAGATAACAAACATAGATCGGACTGAGGGGTCACGTCGAGCCTCAAATTTTTCAGGAAAAAACTCCAAACCCCTCTGGTCTCACCTTCAACCAATGCATAGGCGATTGGGAAAATGTTACCATTCCCATCTTGTGCAACAACCATTAGCAACGTTTCCCTATATTTTCATACAGCCATGTGCCATCGACTTGCACAATTGGTTTACAATAGGCGAAACCCCTGATACAAGGTTGAAATGCCCAAAAAAGGCGATGGAAAATTCTTGCACCACTAACTTGTGTTCCATCATCTAAATATGCAGACAGTGTTTCTAGTTCTATTACGGTTCCAGGAAGATGCTCTTGAATGACTAACAACCATTGCGGAAGGTAATTGTATGAAGCCTCCCAGTTTCCATAAATAGACCCAATTGCTTTGTTCTTTGAAAGCCTTCCCTTTTTATACGATATTGTGTAGTTGTAAACTGTACGAACATGAGCGATAATAGTTTTCACCTTGATTGAAGCGTCGTCATAGACAAGAGCTCGGATGCTTTAAGCGATAAGATTTGAGTCAAGCTTGTTGTGATCTTGTGAAATAGCAAACGCCATGTAAGTGTGTAGTCCACCAATTCTATCAATAACCCATTTACCACACCCCTTTCGTAAGGATGCTCTACATGTGAAGCCGCATCCTTCAATCTTACATCTAATCAAGAAACGTTGCGTATCAGACTTATAAATCTCGTAATCAACACTATTTTTAATGTGATATTGACAGATTGCATACATACAACTTTCTTTGTTTTCAAACTTCATGCCTTCCTCTAAACCTCCACATTCATGACCCTCGTCTATGGAATCAAATACCGATACAGGCACAGTAGAATCGAAGGAAACATGATTTCTCATGTGATATGGTGGGTTGTATAAACCAAGTACTGGAGAAGGTTGTGACACAGGCATAATTTCGTCACTTGAATCGTCACTTGAACCACCAAACAAATCAAGTTTCCTGGCATCATCAGAGTCCCTATCATCACCAACCTTTTCTTCTGGAAACAATCATCATTTAAGTTTTTTTAGTTTATCTTTAGTTCTTAAATATTATTCATAAATAATTATCATTTAAGTTTTTTAGTTTACGTTTAGTTCTTAAATATTTTAGTTTATGTTTAGTTATTAAATATTATTCGTAAATAATCGTCATTTAAGTTTTTTAGTTTATGTTTAGTTCTTAAATATTATTCGTAAATAGTTATCATTTAAGTTTTTTAGTTTATGTTTATTTATGTAACATTACTATTTTTTATTACAGCTAGATGATGAATATATACATGGGTTTAGATGTAGAAGTCACTAAAAGTTGGAGTCATATTCTGCAATCGTCCCGTATCTAATTTCGCCAGGTTTATACCACGTAACGAAAATATCCTCAACCCAAATTGACAACCGATTAATTTTAGCGTTATTAGAAAGATTGAGGCCTGAAACTCACACTTTTCATCTTCCGACTGGTGAATGCACCATCACGTTGGAGGATGTTAACATGTTACTGGGCCTTCCTGTTGATGGTACGCAATTAAATGGTCCTTCCGAGGTAGATGATGATGTATGGCCTGCAATCGTAGGGGAAGTGCCACCAGAAAATGCTTTACATGGTTCTGGTGTCAGATTGACATGGCTTAAAGCTATTTATCAAGCAGAAGCAAATATACCAACAGAAGCTTCAACAGAAGAGTATAAAATGAGATACGCTCGAATTTATATAATGATTCTCATTGGGCAACTTCTGTTTCCCGACAAAAGCGGCAGCCACGTCCACCCAAAATGGTCACAATTCCTCTTTGATTTTAATCAGTGTGGCACATATAGTTGGGGTTCTGCTATTTTGTGTAACTTGTACAGGGAGATGTGCAAAGCTTGTGAGTTTAAAGTAAAAGAAATATCAGGATGTCTTTTACTTCTTCAAGCTTGGGCATTTACACGCATGCCTATTATTTCTCCTATATTTGCGTTCCCTCCAACATATCCTCATGCTTCGAGGTAAATTAAAATTTAAGTTCATTATTTAATTTTTTAAATTTCTTTTGAATAATTTTTATATTTTTTTGTTTCCTTTAGATGGTGCGTTAAAGGCATGGACTTCAAGAACAACCCCCAGAACTATCTCCAAGGATACCGGTTCCAAATTGATCACATGCGGCCAGATCAGGTTTCTATTCATCAGTTCTTTTAGGAAGATATTTTGTTTTAAATCTATTTCGTTACACTAACAAATTTATTCAATTAATTATACTTGCCAATTTTTTTGGAGACTGTATCTAGGATTTGCGCCCCCACTACATGAAGATAGTTCGATTTGGAGTGCAAGAACGTATTAATTTGTTTCCATCTTGTTGAAATGCATCAAAGTGATCGACTGAAACTTCAGTTTGACTATCTACAACATATACCCGATACACCAATGTGCCTCAAAGAACATCACAAGATGAAAACAAACAAGTCCCGCTTAACTCCATGGACTGAACTATACCGCGGCGAGCAACAGTGTTGGATAGATAGGAAATCCTATACGTTGGAGGGAACACAATTACAAGAGGAGACAAAACCATCAGCAGAGTACATGCATTGGTATAGGTCGCTTCCATTCATATATGCATCGTACAAACACTTTCTCACTGACCCGCGTTCAATTCCAAATTCAACAAACCATCCAAGTGGGTCTCAACAACAACCTCAACCCCAACTATTTCAACAACAACCTCAACACCAAACCTTCCAACAACAACATCAACCCCAACCCTTCTATCATACCCCAATTTTTGACCTAAGATACCACCTCATATCATTGCATATGCATCATTTGCATCTCTAACAAATTGCATAGCTTGTGTTTGTTATTTGTGCTCAGCAGGGTTTAATCAAGAGATCACTCATCAGTGCAAGAAACAATCAATTAGGGTTTTGTTCTCCCTTCATCTCAAATGAATCATCTTCATCAATAATCAACATTTGGTCCTCAGAGATTCATTTCAGCAAGCTCAACAGCTTTGAATCGACTGAATTAGGGTTTTGACTGAAGATAGCATACTCCTGACTTTTGCTCAGGATGTGACCCAATGACTTGGGACATGACCTCAAGACCCCAAGTACATCATTTTGACCTAATCCATTGGCTCATAACATCTCCTACACAAAGATTGATCAGACAAATCCTCAGATCAGAGTTTTGAACTATCAGGGACCAAAATCAGGGATCACATTTGGGAAACCCTAAAAACCCCCAGGAAGTCAATCAAAGGTTTCAATCATCCTCAAATAATCCCTATGACAATATCCCATGGAAATTGCATCTCAATTCAAGGTCCACAGTCATCAATTTCATCAGGTCGACAATTAGGGTTTTGACCTAATTCACTGAATAACTGACTTTTTAATCAGGACATGGTGCCACAACTCAAACCATGGCTCAATATCCTCTAATGCTTCAATATGATCCATTCATACCACTCATTTGGTGAGGATAGCCTGTTTCATTTGAAATCTCCAGAAACGCGATTCGTCTAAAAAGTCAACTGTACAAGATCACCATTGACTTTTGGGGAATTTTGGTCAACCATGACTTTTGAAGTTTTAAATCATCAATATATGATATGAGAAGTCATTTGATCAAGAAAAATCAAGAAAATCAATCAAGAATCAAAAAGTCAAAAGTTTGACTTTCATACTTAGAAAAATTTCTAAGTGTTTTTCAATGGTTTTTTCCAAACTTTGAAAGGGAATAACTCAAAATTTCACCTACAAACTGAAAAAAACTTCCAACATGAAAGTTGTAGATTTTGATCCAATGAACAACTTTGTCACATATAATTTTTTTCCATAAGATCAACCATTTAAGAGATATGGTGCTTCAAAGTTGGTACTTTTTGAAAATTTCACTTAAAACTTCATTTTTCTCAAAGTTCATGGATCTTTTTCACCCATCTCCTTAAAGGTCTTGAAGAAACTTTCAACTAGGGTTTTGAAGTGTGTAATATGAGCTTTCCAAAATGTCCAAGAGCATGAAAAAATATGGAGTGTAGCTATGGTTTTGAATTTTGACATTAGTGACCATTTCACTTGAAATTTCAAGCCATTTTTGCAAAGTTATGAACCAAATTGCCAAATGGTCCAAGTAATGATACATAGAGGCAATAATTGGAAGATATTTTCTGATTTGAGACAGATGGGAAAGAGATAAGAAGCATAGCCAATTTTAACCATGGTTTAGTAACTTTAACCATGTGCATTTAATGGTAAGATTCCTTTCTATCCTTTAAGTGCCAAATCACCAAAGAAGAAGCAAGTTGCAAAGCTCTGAGTTCAAAATGTTTGGCCTATAAATAGAGGTCATTACCTCATTCAAATAAACACCAAAGTCTCACAAATTATAGGCTTTCTCTTTCTTTCTTGAATTACAAGTTTCATAAAGTTTCAAAGAGGAGGAAATGCAAGTTCCATCCCTTGCAAGTTCTGACCAAAGTGATGCTTCCCACAAACCATAAACATCATATATGATGTGTTTGAACCATCCATACACCCCAAAAACACCTAAAACTCAAAATCACTACCTCACTTTCCAAATATGCATAACATGAGACTTATCATGCCAATTTTCATTTAAGCTCATTTCTGACCAAGTTAATCATCCAAACACCATCCATGTACCAAATATGAACTATCTGTCATACCCTAATTTTTGACCCCCCTGAGATGACATATCTTCAGGATTTTTCATCAGGTCAAGACAAGTACCCAGAGCAGTCATTTCTCCATCTGGTACCTAATCGAGGATGCTCGAAGACAAGAAAGCTCAGGCAAAGGATCAATCAATACAAAGACTAGTCTTTAATACAATCATGGGGCTCAAAAACTTCACTTTTCTCATTTATGATTGATTAGACATCCAGTCATATGAGTACAGGTTTACTCAGGTCACCAGACTAGGGTTTTGAGCCTATCAGGGACTAAAATCAGGGATCACTTTTGGGAAACCCTAAAAAGCCCCAGGGAACCATTCAAAAACATCAATCATCTTCAAATAACTCATATGACAAGATCTACTAGACATCACACTTCAATTCAAAGTCTACAGTCATTATTTTCACATGGTCGACAAATTAGGGTTTTGACCTAATTCACCAAGATAGTTGACTTTTAATCAGGGCATGAATCCAAAACTCAAGACATGATTCAAGAATCTCTACTACCTCAATATAATCCATTTACATCATTCATTTGAGGAAAAGATCTTGTTTCTACACAAAAGCCCAAAAATTCACTTTGTCAGGAAAAAGTCAACTGTGAAGGATCATCATTGACTTTTAAGGTTTTTGGTCAAAAAATGACTTTCAAAGATTAATATCATCAATATATGGATGTCAAAGTCATTTGGCCAAAGAAATTCAAAGAAATTCATCAAGGAGCAAAAAGTCGGGAATTAGGGTTTTTGAGGGCATGGTGAGATCTCAAAATTTCACCTACACAACTCAAAAAACTTCCAACATGAAAGTTGTAGATCTTGCCAAATAAAACAACATCTTACAAGGGAACTTTTTTCAAAAGATCAACCATTTATGAAGTTTTGGAAATTTTGAAGTTTAGGTCATAAACACTTAGAAATTTTTCTAAGTGTTTTAACCTAGTTTTCATCCAACTTTAGGCTCATTTTTCACAAATTTCCCAAAGGATTCTGAAGAAACTCCAAACTAATGATTTGAAGTAGATGTTTAGGGCTTTCCAAATTGTGTTCAACCTTCTTCAAATTCAATTTGAGCTAGGAGTTATGCTTGTTCAAAGTTGGCCTCATGAAGTAAAATTATAGGTCATGTACAATTTGGAACTTTGCAATTTTGTGCATTTTGCTTCACTAAGTGATGCTACACGACCTCTAATGCATCTGAAACCATACCATACATCAATTTTCATCATTGCATAAGGATTAGAGAAGATTCCCAAAAACAAAGGCATGTGATTATGTAATGATTGCATTTTTGAATTTATGGCAAATTGATGATTCATCAAAGGAATCTTCTCCCAACCAATTGGAGCTCATTTCTGCAGCCATTTGGTCCCCTAAGATCAAGCAAAACCGATGGCTAGGGAGTGGTATCAAAGAGCTCATCATTGCACTTGGAATATTCTTTGAATTCCTTCATGGCTAAGAAAGCAAATCAACTTCACTAAGGAAGCTCACTCCTCTGCAGCTATACCAAACCATTTGCCTATAAATACAGATGCATTCCTCATTCAAAAACACACCAAAGCAACCATATTCCTTGCTTTCTCTTTCTCTCCTCTTGTTCATTGTTTTTCAAAGTTCTTTGGCAAGAAGAATCGATTTCTTCAAACCAAAGCTTATCTTTGGGAAGTGAGCATTCTAACATCTCAAGGGAGGTCATTTGAGGTGATCCAAGCACCTGGATCACTTCTGTAGGTGGAGGAACACCATTGTTGCTCTCACTTTGGAGCATCTGCAGTTGGAGGTCCATGGAGTGATTCAGAAGGTTTCAAGGCAAGCCAATCATCCAGACACACTCCTCAGGTCATAGTGAAGCTAACCAGATGGCTGCAGCTCATCTGTAACTCAGGATTCAACAACCTCCATGTCCACTTGAAGCTCAAATCGAGGGAGGTCCATAGAACAATTCAGAAGGATTCAGGCTACAATAAGCATCCAGTTAGCATCATTGAGTCTCAGGGAAGCTATTGAGATCATTCATTCAAGCCCAGGTGCTCTCAATCATCCTCACGACCTCCATTTTCAGAGGTCTTAATTAAGTAAAAATCTTTATTTTTACTTTAATTAAGTTG